>NC_056733.1:343192323-343334823 GCF_019279795.1 Protopterus annectens | reverse complement strand
AGTAAGAAAAATTATTTTTGGCACACTGTAAAGTAGAAATTACACCTTGGACTAAAGTTGTGACAACTGTGGGAAAAGTCTAAAAGACAAAAATGAAGGCACCATTAAATATCAGGGCATACTTACTTATCAGAATAATTGTTTTATGCACCTTTCCTATGTCCAGTCCTATATAAGTCCAGTGAACCATGTGGCACTGTTTCTCTGATCATGGCAACTTCTTGATGCATTCATTCCCCTTGATGATGGGAAACAGTCATAGTAGCAAGGAAAGACACCAACATGCTGTTGAGGGGGGGGGGTTAGAGTATTTCCTTACCTATCTCTATACCTCAATCACCAACAAGAACAGGTGTGCAACAGCCTTGGTTTGACATGCTACTCTGATGATGGAGACATCACTCTTTAGAAGGTTCAGTACACTCCATTATTCAGTAAATGCTGCAGTTGAAATGGTCTCTACCAGAAGTGCAGTTACAGAGAAAAAGAGAAGAAAAGCCTCACTCATCAGATGAAGAAACTGGCCAAACGTGTCATTTCCTCACAAGCTGCTGCAGAAATTAAGGTTACCAGAATGGCAAGCAGATTTTCTCCGCCAAAAGGCTGGCTGTGACAGAATAACATTTACAGGTACATAGTAGCGAAATCTTGTTGTGTAGCTACAAACTAAAAGGAAAGAAAAGCATAAGTTGTCTTGTAACATAATTTTTCCCATGCAGTTTATGCTCAATTGTTCAATGACAGGTTCATTATTATTTAAAACACACACATACACATACACACACACACACACACACACACACACACACACACACACACACACACACATACACACATACACACACACACACACACACACACACACACACACACACACACACACACACACACACACACACACACACACACAAACACACACACACACACACACACACACACACACACACACACACACACACACACACACGCTGAGTGGACAGGTCAATCAGCATGCCCATTGTAAATCCAGCATTACTTATAGAAATGAGGTCAATAGCCATGTCAAAAAAAAATATATCACTGGGGGGGTGGAGCCTAGCTGGCCAACTGAGAGCAGTAAATTTTGAGAGCTCCATAAAATAGTACAATAATATAGGAAAATTGTATTATTTTCAAGTTTAAAATGTCAGAAATCTATCAATAAACTACTAAACTACATAAATATTAATTTTGGTGGAGATATACAAAAATTTTCCTGTCAAGTAACGTGGAGATATATTGAGTCGCTGAATATGAACAACTCAAGGAATTCTCATCTAGATGCTGGTTTGAAAAAAGAACTGCAATTGATGGCATCTACCTTACAGAAACTATCTTTGAAGATGGATGGCTTTAAAAATGACTTAGAACACTTCAAATTAAATTCTGAAAAACAGACAGATACTCTTAAGGAACTATTACAGCAACACCATACAAAAATAACAAATATAGAGACTTCTCTAAATGACATTGAAGGGAGACTCAAAGAGGAAGAATTCCAAAAATAATTTCTACTTAAACAGAATACATGGCTGTTTAAAAAAATAGATGACTTAGAAAACAAGGAAAGGAGAAACAACATAAGGATCTTTGGTCTGCCTGAAAACACTGAAGGAGAAAACATTATTTCATTCTTAACAGCGTGGATTCATAAATTTTTAGACTTGAAAGAGGTACTTTCATTTGGAATTGAAAGGGAGCATAGAGCACTGAGGAAACCTGCTTCTAACTCAACAAATACTCCACCTAGATCCATAGTTATAAAATTTCTTTCATTTCTGGACAAGTAACTAATATTAAAATATTCTTGGAGAAAATCACCCTTAAAATGCAATCAAAGCCTGATAAGGTTTGACAATGATTATTCTTCCAGAATACTAGAACAAAGGAAAAAAGTCTGGCCAATAATAGAACTGTTGAAACAAAACAACATTAAAATACAGCTGGCCTTTCCAGCCAAGATACAAATACTTTTTGCCAATGAGATGCTAACATTAAAGACTTAGAAGAAGATACTATACTCATCAAAAACAACAACATAGTGTCTATCCCAGAAAAAATGGAATGCATAGCCCCTACTCTTAAAAGAATAAATGCAACAAATCCTTGGACTGATGCTAGAAAGAAGAAACAAAAAACTGATTTGAAGATAGCTGTCCCAAAAAATAACTCTTAGAACTACATCTCTCAAAGTATTAACTGATATGGTACATCACTTGTCATCTGTTTTTATTTAAATAAAGGAGGGTTTCTTGAACAACTCAGAAACAGTAATGAGGGGGTGGAGCCTGAATGGCTAACTGAAAGCAGCAGTATTTTAGAGTTCCATATAACTAGTTAAATAAGACAGGAAAAAATATTCTTTTTTTTTCTTCAAAGTATAAAATCTTATAGATAAAGGTCTAATTTGCATAATTAGAAACTTCGGTGAAGTTTTACAAATAATTTCCTGTCAAAAAGCTTGGAGATATATTCACTTGTTAAAATGAGCAACTCAAGGAATTCTCACCAGAATGCTGCATTAAAGAAGGAACTACAACAGATGGCATCTACCCTGCAGGAGTTGTCTTTGAAGATGGATGATTTTAAAGAGAACCTAGAAAATCTTAAAACAAGCAGTCAAAAACAGGCTGACACCCTCAATGAAATGCTACAACAAGACCAGAAAAGGATAACAGGAATAGAGGTTTCTCTAAATGACTTAGAAAGCAGACTTAAGGAAGAGGAAACACAGAAAGAACTGCTTCTTAAACAAAACACTTGGTTGGTTAATAAAGTAGATGACTTGGAAAATAGGGAGAGGAGAAATAACATCAGGATTTTTGGATTACCTGAAAACACAGAAAGTGAGAATATTATTTCCTTTTTATCAAGCTGGATCCCTGACTTTTTAAATTTAAAAGAAAGAGTTTCTTTTGGCATTGAGAGGGCACACAGAGCTCCTGGGAAACCTGCCACTAACTCAAACTCTCCTCCTAGATCAATAATTATCAAATTTCTTTCATACTTGGACAAGGAACTGATTTTAAGATCTGCTTGGAGGAAGGCACCTCTAAAATATAAACAGAGCTTGATAAGATTTGATAATGACTATTCATCTAGAATAATGGAACAAAGGAAAAAAGTGTGGCCAATGATAAAGTTTCTGAAACAAAATAACATTAAGGCACAACTTGCATATCCAGCTAAGATAAGAATACTGTATGCCAACGAGATAAGGACTTTTATTGACTTAGAGGAAGCCTCTGCATTTATTAACTAATAATGTGATTATTTAACCAGAAGATATGGATTAGATGTCACCTTCTCTCAAGAGAACAAAAGAAACAAATGCCTGGACAGATGTCAAACAGAAGAAGCAAAATACTGATACTGTCACAGCCAAATCTCTCAAAGCATCTACTATGATATGAATTGTTTTAACTTTACTTTAAAGGTCCAATTTTGCTGCTTTTAATTTTAAAACAAAGGTAACTAACTACTGAAATCTCTATCTATATTTTTTTGAAAATAGATGGCACATGATAGTTTTCACATTACCTCAGGTATGTAAAACAGAGTACTTTTCTTTCACAGAAGGAGGGTTATGTAGCACATAAAATATTTATACTGTAAATCAACATACATAGTATATGTGTATTTTCTCTTAATTTTCTCTTTTCTTTCTCTCTCTTTTCTCTTTTCTCGTTATTATTTTAACTGCATCTTGTCTCCCTTTCTAAATTCTCTCCTATTTACTATACTAATATAGTCTGTATATATTTAATAACTCACTATCTATACATAGATATATAATAGTCTAAAATAATCTAGTTTTAAGGTAGACTAATTGGAATAGTGAACTTAATTGTTATTACAATATTTATTAGATTAATGATAGTCACTGTTATACTTATTGGGATTGGGGACATGTTTGTGATTAACTCTGAAATGTTCCATTCATATACATATGTCCTTTGAATTATTTCCTTTTAGTATTCACAAATATATATATATATATATATATATATATATATATATATATATATATATATATATATAAAGGAGGGAAAATGCACTGTTGGTAAAGAGAAGTGAAGCTTTCTTCACATTCTATTTGCGTTGCCATAGCAACAGTAAACAACTGCTGCAGTTTCTAAGGACACTGTGAATCTGCAAAGTGCATTTAGCTTCACAGATAAATAATAAGAAAAAGTAATGTTTAGTTATTAAAATGAAAAACAACCTAAGCAAGGTAAAATAAATACATAATAGGACTATTTGTAATATTTTATGATTTATCCTCATAGGATATCATATTCCTGGAAACACAACTGAAATGTTCACAAACTACATGTGCACTTAAATGTAGCTACTTGATTAAAAAGTATTACTCAGCTTAACATGCTGATTTCACAAGCTGTCTGCACTGTAAAAGTTACATTTTATATGTTACTTGAAATTGTCAGTCTCTAGTAGACATGAAAAGATACGTTACTTTTTGCAACATGTTATCTTTGAAGTTACCTCACACTCTGTACAAACTCACTTGGTAACTGATAGCTATTCATTTAAAATATCAGTTTAAATATTAAATGTGCCCTTGAAATGTTATTGACATTTTGACAAAATATAATCTGAACTGTAAAATGAATGACTTGAAGGAAGTAATGCATAGAATTTCAAAGACAGTTCTTGACACTACAGTAAAAGTAAAAATATATATTCACAAGGAAGTATTGAAATGTTGGCGATATTTTACTTGAGGGCCTCACAAGATGCGTAGCAGCAAGCCCTGCCCAAAACCTGCCCCTGTGCTATTTCATAATCGGGCACTAATGAATATGCATTCCCTCAATAGCGACGCTGGCATATGTTTCTAGTATGTAGAATCTAGTGTTAATATCCATAACGTCCAATAAACCAATATAGTTTATATAGCTATAATGTTTGAAACTTTATACTGTGCAATGTTACTGATAGTTCTAATTCTTAAACACTATCTTACAGTGCTGACTTTATTGTTTCTCCGAGTAAAATATTGCCATACATTCTACAATCAAAACTAGAACATGCAATGCTACTAGTCCATACTGAAAAAGAATACATACAAACATACATACAATAAAAATAAAAAAGATAATACATGGCGTGCACGATCCCTCACGTTATTAATTTATTTATGTATGTATGTATTATTTTTCAGTATGGACTAGTATGTAAGATAGTCTTTAAGAATTAGAACTATTAGTAACATTGATTGCACAGTGCATTAAACTGCACAGAAGATGAGGGCTCAGAATAATTTATCCCCAGAATTGTTTGTAATAAACCACAATAATTTGTGTTGCGTGGGATGTAAGTATGATATTTCATGAGCATCTTTTAAGCAGTTCATCTTCCGTAAATCACATGTGTTATTATAATACTTTTTAAAACTTATTTTATTTCATTTACTAACATGGCTGTTTTAGTCATGTAAACAGTTGACCGATACTGTTTTATGATCTGACAAGCTGTAAACAGACGTACTGTAGTGTATTATGTGTAGTTACATCAGTTTCTTTTTGTAGTATGATGTGGACATTAAGGAAATATGATACAGATTATACTGACTCATCTCAGTTATAGGGCTCTTCCTATCAGCAGACTGACACATTGAATTTCGCCAGGCTTGTTCTTGTTCAGGTATGCTGTTTAAGGGGTAATACTTTTACAGGCTTGTTTTAATTTATTGTCTTTAATCTTCAGAAGCCAGTAATGAGATTGTTTCCTGTGGGATTCACTGACACTTTTAGCAACAGCTGATTAGAATGCCATGTCAATCATGACTCATTACATATGCAAACCTGGTCGTCAATCATTCACGACATGCCCACTTCTGCACAAAACGCAAGGTGAGGCCTTCAAGTAAAATATCGCCGAAATGTTTTAGTCCTCCAGTTAAAATAGCTTACTGTCAACATTATGCAATATCAGAAAGTTTGAAGAGCTAGGAAATTATTATTCTTTGTTTTTATAATGATTATTAGACAGATGTTAGACTCTGCTTTGTTTAATGAATTGTGACATATGTTTATGAGGAAAAGTGGACTCAATTATTCACATTGGACTACACATTCCTGGAAACTCAACTGAAATGTCCCCAAATTACATGTGAATTTAAATGAAACTGCCTGATTAATAAGCATAACTTACTTTAACAACCTGAATCCATAAGCTATCTGCTCTATATATGCTACATTATATATGTTACTTGCATATGACAGTCTTAGAGCACATGAAAAAATACATATTATTTTTGCAACATGCCATATTTGCACTAACCATACATTGTAAGCTAACTTAATTGGCAACTGACAAGTTATTTATTTGAAACATCATTCTAAATATTAATTGTGCCCTTGAAATATTGTTGCTGTTTTGACAAAACAAAACTTGAATTTAAAAAGGAATGATTTGAAGAAGTGAAGTATTGTACAGATTTCAAAGACAGCTACTGACACTACAATATAAGTAGAAATGTATACATGCAAGGAAAAATTGAAATGCTTTATACTTTTAGTTAAAATAACCTATTGTTAACTTTTTTGCTTTATCAGAAAATTTAAAGAGCTAGGAAATTATTTCTAATTTGTCTTTATAATGTTAACTAAAGTGATGTCAGTCACTGACTTGTTTAATGGATCGCGAGTCATGTACAAGATGGACTATTGAATGTTATTTCTGTTTACCTATGTTTGCTGAATTTCTTTTATTAGTACTGATTTTAAACAAGGGAAAGAAAGGGAAGGGAAATCTCTGTTTCTGGTCAAGGGAGGAGAGGCTTAAGAGTAGTCTAACTGCCCCGAGATGTCTCTAAGATGTTCTAAATACTATTTGATTAATACTTACCTAAGGTAAGTCTTGATTACCATATAGGTACCTTCACATTCATTCTAGATTTAATGTGATTACCCATTCTGGAAGCAGGAGGTACCCTATGCAGGATGGGAATTGTCAGGGTGATCATAGTTCATTCTTAGACTCTGCTTTGTAAATCTATAAATATGTAAAAGCACTGCCCACTAGAATGTAGGGCACCTCTACTCAGAGTCAGGATACCACTAATAAGCCATGTCTTTTTTCATAAGTGTAAGCTGAAGTTGGTGAGCAGAAGAGTGGGAAAGTAAAGGAAGACAGCACACCTACAGTAAATTCATATTTCATTGGCAATCACTCATTGTCTCCTGCAGAGTCCTTTTAGTCAAATTATTTTAGTAATAATCTATTTGTTGTTGACTTATTTAGTGTATGCTCCTCTGTTGCATTTAATTTATCCAAAATGACATATCTGACATTTTTGGGATCTCTTAAGGATAACTAAATATTGGATATTTTCTAAGTCAACATAATAATTGCTTACACTACTAACATTCCATCCTGATATATAAAATATTATAGAACAATAATAGGATAATATAGAATTTCATATCTCTTTTAAGAAAATTCTCCATATAATAATTTAACATATGTAGCTCAGTTGATATTGTTGGTTAAAGGTATGAGTGATAATCAAATAGATCTATCTTTATCTATTGGATTAGTAATGCCTTTCATTCCATGTTTAATGGGAAATTCATATTTACTTGTATTTGATACTTTAGAATTAATGTTTTATAGAAGTACTTTTTTAAAGCCTGACCAGAATTTTACCCTACTTGTATTTAAAGAAGAAAGAACATTTAATTACACTCCCAAGTTTACACAGATGAAAATAACATTCAGTGTTATCAGAGAATCTGGTATAACTACTATAATCAAAAAAAAAAAAAAAGACGCAAAAATTTTTTTCCAACAATAAATTGAAATGGATTTAACATTCTTATCATTAAATACTAATGGCTTAATACAAACCTTATCAATATAAATACAAACCTTATCAATATAAAAAAAATTCCTGAAAACTTAAAACTAGACCTAAAAAAAACTATATCCTACAAATAAATTGTTGACAAGATAAAAGAAAGTAAATCTAACAAAGCTCCAGGGATAGATAGCATAATTACGGAAATTTACAAACTCCTTCCTTCAACAGTAATCTCCCTTTTTCATAAAACTTTGCTAGAAGTCCAGTCAGAAGCAAAAATACCACCCCCATGGAAATATTCTCTCATAACACCAATTCTAAAAGATAATAAACCATCAGACCTTTGCACCTCATACAGACCTATATCATTACTGAATAATGATTACAAAATATGTATGTCAATCCTAGCTAACAGAATGAAAATCCCACTTTCAAAGACAATTAATAATGATCAAACTATATTTTTATATAACAGGCACACACACGATAATATTAAAAGGATACTTACTCTTATAGATTATGTGAATAAAGAAGATAGAGAAACACTTGTAATTGGATTACACATATAAAAAGCCTTTGATTCCCTCAACCAGGAATATCTATTTAAAACTTTAGCATTATTTGAATTTCCTCCTCCCTTCATCTTATTACTAAAAACATATATATTAATAACTTTGCCTACATTAAATTAGGTCCTTTCACCTCAGAGTCTATCCATATAACGAAAGATACTAAACAAGGATGCCCCCTTTCTCCTATTTTATTTGCTTTGGCTATAGAAATACTTGCAGAAATAATACGCAATAATCCAAGAATAAAAGGAATAGAAGTCTGTAACCAGTACATATATAAAATAATGCTTTTTACTGATGATATTTTATTAACCTTATCAAACTCCAGAGAGTCATTAGGAGAGCTAGAAGAAGTAATGGAGAAATTTTGTAAGATTTCACGTCTACACTTTAATAGATCAAAATCAAAATTTCTATTTTTAAATAAGAAAAAAGAACTACAAGTTACAGATAAATCCATCATAGGAAAACAAGAACTTATGCTAAATTATTTAGGAATAGTGTTATGCAAAAATATAAAAGAAACAATATTAATAAATTATAAAAACATTATTGAAGCAATAATATATATATATATACATATATATATATATATATATATATATAAAACAGTGGAACAAAATTATATTAACTTTTGAAGACAGATTGCAATTAATAAAAATGATCTTATTGCCAAAAATACTATATGTAGCATTAGCAATACAGTTAATTCCTGAAAGATGCATTCTTAAAGAAATAAACTCATGTTTAATAAAATGTTTATGGTATCCCAAAAAGAATAGAGTAGCTCTAACTCATCACATTAGACCCTGGAAACACGGAGGACTGAACTTCCCAGAAATAGAAACATATATAAAAGCATCTGTGCTTAAAACTTCAATAGACTGGATAAACCCAAATTATTTTGCCAACTGGAAAGAATTAATAATGGCTATATTAACAAATGAATTTAATCTGTTAAAAAAAATTTAATAGTAGACAAATCAAACAAACCCTGGTACATACTATGCATAAGTATACAATATAATATAACAAAACCTTCTAAAACAACACTGATTAATCATTACATCAATTCCTTTAGGAAACTTATCAATGCAAACATAGATCTAAAACGTTGGTTTGACCTTTTAACCCCATTTACCATCACTAAGAACTTTTCTCACAAAATATATAGAGAAACAATAACCTCCTGGGAACAAAATGGATTCTTATGCTGGTTTCAATGTGTAAGTAAATTAAATGTTTTAGATATACATATGATAAAAACTGCTTACAATATTCCAACACAGGACTGGTTAACCTTACAAAGCCTTCTAATGTACACTCATGATTTATGCAGATTAATTAATAATTCCACATTTAAAGATATTTCAAATCTAATAAGTTTTCTGTATGAATTTATATATAATAGTTGTGAAAAGAAAAATGCCATTTCAAATCTATATAAAGAGTTAATAACATATAAAACAATTCCCAAACCATCATACTAGCAGTTCTTAACAAAAGGTCAGTCATTGCAGTTAAAAGAAGAAATTAAAACTAACATCTCACTATCAGTTAATTACACCTCTAGCACACAGTACTGGAAAATATGTAACTGGAAATACTTACATAGAGCATTTTTAACACCAGATGGAATTAAAAAGATCAGTACTACTACAAATGTTTTTTGCTGGAGGTGTGAAAAGTCAAATAAAGCAGACTGGATTCATATTTTTATGAATGTAATAAAATTAAATCATATTGGAATGGAATCAATCATTTTTTGCAAGCTTTATTTAATGAATCCTTTACCTTAACTAAAGTACTGATTATACTAAATGTAAATGAAGGTCCCTACCTGAATAAGACAAATATGTATTTGTTATTGACAATACTTGCTATATCTAGGAAATGCGTAACCAGAATGTGGAATTCAAATACACCCCGACCTTGGAAGAATTCTACACTTTACTGAAGACAACTGCATTGATGGAAATAAAAATCAAAGAACTACGAATCTATCCCAAGCCATTGATAAATAATCCTTGTAAGAAAGTTATATCTTTGTTGGACACTCTGCAATAATCAATATTGTATCTCTGATACCTGATCTGTTAATTCTATATTTAATAACATACAGTGTATATAAGCTATTGTAAATATTGTATATATTTGTTTAAAATGATATTTAAAAATATTATGTAAATGTTAGTTTTTTATACTGCAGTGGTGGAGCTGCGGTAGCGTTGTCGCCTCACAGTTAGACGTCGCCCGTTCAATTCTCAGTTAGAGCGTTTTCTGTGTGGCAACATGCCTGAATGGGTGTTCCTTCGTTGAAGGTTGTGCATTAGGCCCGGCAAGCCAGCACGTAAAAATCTACTGCCAATCACTAGCGGACCGGAGTTCCGCTGTGGCAACCCCTAACCAGGAAAAGTCGAAAGACACAACACAACACAACATGTAAATGTTATTTTAATTGAAAATAAAAAAATATTTGAGGGAGAAACAGTAATGATTTATTCAGAATGTTCAAAGAGTACAGCAATTCTTCACAAACAAAGGAATGTCAAGATGGGTTACTATTTACATTATATATAAGCCAAACAGAGACATATAATATAAACATAGAAGTTTCTATTCCCCTACTTGCACTCAGTAAATACTTATCTTGCTCATTTTTCATTGTTTTTACTTATAACACTTTAAGTAATTGACTAATTCAACAAGGCACCATTCATCAGAGTTCAGACTCAAATGTAAAAAATTAACAGCATATATAATAGCAGTAACAGTAGAGTGTTTTGAAAAATATGCTGTCATGGAGACTAATGCCTACTTCAGTTAAAGTATGATTTAGAAATGTCATGTATATCTTGGTTGAATAATAGTAGCAAGCTCTTAGTACAAATGTCATCATTATTCTGTCTAAATATAGTTAAAATCAATTATGGCAGGTATCACAGCTACGAGTGCTGTTTGATCAATCCTGATATGGTGTGTGTGGATGCAGCTGTGTCTGGCAGCTAGTACAAATGTCATTATTATTCTGTCTAAACACAGTTAATATCAATTATGGCATGTATCATAGCTTTGAGTGCTGTTTGATGAAGCCTGATATGGTGTGTGTGGATGCAGCTGTATCTAGCAGCAGTTGTATGTTCCCGTTTTTGTCTCTGGGAAGCTGTGGGTCCGAGGTTTACTGATGCTTGTATATTAGGAAGAGACATTTGGTGTTTAGCCTGGATCCAGGGGAAGGGGTGGATAAAACTGTCATTTGGGATATTTTGGCAGAGAATAATTTGTTTATACATCTGCTGAGTGAGAGGTGGGAAGGCTGGAAGAATGTGTTATCTCCTGTTGTGGCGGTTTGTTGGGAGTTTTTTTTTTTATCTGTTTGCTCTCCGTTCTTTTCCTGTCTCCTGCCTTGCTGAAAGGGAGGGAATTTAGGCTTGAAGTTACAGTGAAGTGAAGCTTTGCTTCAGGTGCATCATGAGCCTCTGGTAGGCAATACACTAACAGAAACAGATGCTCCCAGGCTGCTATGGTAACGGAGACAGAGTGGTGATGATAATGCTTAATGGCTCTGAGGAGCCTCTGAGATGATTTTTGGCATTGTTTTTGGTTAAAAAATATATATATATATCTATCTATATATATATATATATATATATATATATATATATATATATATATAAAATAAAAGGGCTGTTTTAAACCACATGCACACATATTGATGTTCTCCCAACACTTCATTTAGCTCATTAAGTTGATTCTTGATAAAAAATAAATAAAATAATAAGCGCAATTTTATATTTAAAATGCATTTTGATCCAAACGCATTAAGGACTTACATAAGAGTGGAAGTCTGAGTTATTGTGAAAGACTAAGAGCACTTGGTGTTGTGCAGAACCCTTTGCAGTGGTCTGGGAGGTGAGCTTGCTCGGACATTTTGGGCATATGGGGTAGCTGAATCTAGGGGTGTTTGGGGTTGCCGGGAAGTGTGAGAGAGTCACCAGATTTCTTTTGTGGAAATATTTGTGGGAATGGAAGGTGTGTTGAGTGGTTCACTGGCAGAGTGGCCACTGCATGGAATAGGGTGGTAAAATGGAACAAGACAAATATTGGTTTGGATATTTTAAGAACAGCCTGAAAACACACCACATGAACTAGTGAATGGTATTCTGGCAAAACTGGATGGGTATTGTTGCCCGTGCATGAAGTACTGATATGTGTCTATGTAAGGATGGAAATATACTTACAACAAATAAGAAACTAGAAGGGTCTCATAATTTAAAGTCTATGGACTGTATAAACATGCTTGGAAGGAGCTAATAATAAGAATAAGCATTAGAGCTTGTGGGCTCTCAAATAACTAAGCAGCAGCCAAAAAAAAAAAAAAAAAAAACACAATAGTTATGTAATGTATGATTTTAGTAAATCTAGACATAAAATATATAATCGTTATATAAGATGAAGCAGTCTGCTGAATTTAGATATTAAAGACAGGCTCTAATAACATGGATTTGTGTATAATAACACTACTATCTTAACGTGTCATAAATGACATACACTACATTGAACATCAAGGGGAAGAATGATGATTTCCTTATATAAGTAAATATGCATAATAAGTCATGTAATTCCTTTAACTTGAATTGTAGTTTTTGTAACCCATCTTGACCATATATGATACTTAAGTGGTTACCAAGGTAACTAATGTTTATACATGGCATCAAACTGACAAAGTTGTTAAAGAGAAACAATAGAAGCCTGAACTTGAAATGTCACAGAATGTAACAATCATATTCTGAACAAATAGTATTAAATTGACAATAGACAGTTTAATAACATGGGCTTGTGTATAATAACACTACTGCTTTAACTTGTCATAAATGACATGCACTATATTGAACATCAAGGGGAAGCATGATTTTCTCATACAAGTAAATGTGCATAACAAGTCATATGATTGCTTTAACTTGAATTGTGGTTTTGGAACCCATCTTGACCATACATAATACTTAAACTGTTAGCAATGTAACTAATGTTTTATACATGACATCAAACTGACAAAGTTGTTCAAGGGAAACAATAGAAGCCTGAACTATGAATGCCACAGAATGTAACAATCACATTCTAAACCAATAGTATTAAATTGACAATAATCACTCAGTTTAACCTTTGCTGATTATACAAAATACAATGTTGCCATTTAAATCTAAAAGCTTTCAGTATATGCCATAAAATGGCAATTTATGAATATGGAAAGGGAACTTGTAATCATTAATCACAATAAGTGAATTTGTTATTTTAACCTATAATTTCACTCATTTTATAATAACAAATGACAGATATGAAAATCCGTATGTGTAGGAAATGGGGGAAGGGGATGCACTGATAATTAAAATGCACTAACTTTCATCAATATTCACATAAAACAAACGTGATGCTTTAAGCAAGTTAACAACAAACAAAGTGATTACTTAAATGCTGGCAAACAATGAAATATAACTTCTGATATATCCAGTAAAATACATTGTATTATAAACATTAGGTATAAATATTATTACCATCTATTTATATTAAGTAATAAGTTTTGAAATACTTCATCAATAAGGGTGAATATGTTAAATATCTGTGTGCTATAATCTTTTACTGAGGTTTTGTATATGATATATCCTAGTTTAATATGATTGAATTGCTTGTCATCTATCTTTCTTGTAAATATTAATTGCTTATACAATAAGTAGACATTTATATTGTTTTAGAATTCTGTCTAATCTACAATAGTACTATATCTGTTCAAAATAATATAAATATTGCTTATTCCTATTACAAATATTCTCATATGATAATTCAATGTATGAAGCTCAGATGTTCTGGATTACCAAGGTATGAGTGACAATCTGATGGACTTAGGTTTAGCCATCAGATTAGGAATAATTTCTTTCCATGGCTAGTGCAGATCTTAGTTTTGTTAACATTTATTAATTTAAATTTGTTATTTCACAAAAACATTTTTAGTATGCCTAACCAAAACATTACTTTATTGGTAAACACTCAAAGTATAAAACTGCTAATTTCCTTTAAAAGATCAGACATATACTTTATAGTTATCAGAGGAAAGTGTTTAATAGTCACAATAAAACAAAATACATAGCTTAAATAACCTAAGATGGATTTAACTTTATTATCTTTGAATACCAAAAGCCGAAAGAAAGAAACAAACAAACCAATGGCTTAATCCTAGCAAGAGATCAAATCTACTGAAATATTTAAAATTGAACAAAGCACAAATTGTCTTCCTTCAAGAAACTCATTTCAAAACAAATGACAATTATAAACAGAATCCTAAGGGATATATGATATTGGTGCAATCCACTTATAAGACAAAGACTAAAGGGGTAACAATTTTATGGAAAACAAATGTGATTAACCCAGAAATCATTTATAAGTATGAAGATAAAGAAGGCCTTATGGCATTAGTAATAGTTAAATATAACAACAGAATATAGACCCTAGCCAATCTATACTGATTCCCAGGCATTGGAACAGGAACTGTTAAAAACACTTGGATTTAATTTCCAATAATTATAAAGGCAACTTAATATTAGAAGGAGATTTTTAACTGTATATTTGATATTTCTGAAACTACAAATAAAAGACCGATGTGTACATCTGCTGTATTAAAAGCTTTAAACAAGGGGGTAGAATCGTTTCATCTTGTAAATACTTTCAAATTTAAAGAAGATACATCTTTGTTGTTTTCTCATCAAGATCACAGATTTGGTACCCAAACTAGAATAGATAAAATATTTGCTGCCCATGACTTACACTTTAAAATCATTATTTTCTCAATCACTCCCTGCCCCTTTTCAGACCACAATTCATTGATACTAAAACTTCAAAATGGGTACAAACCATTAATCTTTAAGTCCAGAATTCCAGCATATATAACTAAAATTAAACAGTTCAAACCCTGGTTATTATCTGAACTACAGTTCTTAGATATTAATTACACCACAGAGATAAATAAAATAATGACATGGGACACATTAAAAGCTTACATATATGGTAAAACCCTAACGTGGTATAAAAAAAATCAGAGAATGGGGTTCTAAATTATTAGATCTACAATCCAAATGTCTGTCAGTAAAAGCTGAAAAAAAATCAAAATCATTTGGAGATGAAAAAGAAAGTAGAAGTATTAAACAATAATAACTGCCTAACATACAAAGCTATGTCAAACCCAGAGCTGTTTGGACATGCTCCACTTAAAGAAATGTCAATCCCTCCGAGCTACATGCTCTAGGGACCTAAACCTTGTCACCACAATAAACAGAACATGCCGGAGGGATAGATTCCTGTCCCAGAGACTTCCCATACTCTGGAATAAACTACCTATCTATATCAAACAAAGCTCCTCATTAGCACTCTTCAAGAAAAATCTTGATGATTGGATGGGAAATAGGAAATTCACCCTGGGGATTACTTCTGTGGCTCTGCTCAACAGTGGCACAGGAAAATACTTTTCTTGGGTGGCAAAAGCCAGGGTACCTTTTGGGCTGGGCTTGTATAGGCCCTAGGGCCGATAGCCTAGTACCTACCTATGAACCTATGAACCTATAAATACAATGAAAATCTAACACATAAAACTAGTTTAGCTTTAGAAAAATTAAAAATTAATACCTTGGCCACTTCTCCCAAATATCCACATAATTTATCCAAAAGAATCAAAACACAATCAAAAGCTAATAACATTAAAAGTATCTTCCATGAAAATAAAGGAAAAAATGTCTCAAATATAGGTGACATTCTTGATGCCTATATAAATCACTATATGGAACATTTCCAAAAAGAAAATATACATAATGAGCAATTAAATCTAGATGAAAAATGTTCTAATATAAAAAATACCATAAAAATTAAAACTAGATCTGCAAGCAGCCATATCCTACAAAGGAATTACAGATATAATAAAAGAGGGTATAAACGGCATAATTATGGAAATATATAAACTTTTTCCTTCAAAGATACTATTCCTCTTCCATAAAACTCTATTAGAAATTAAGTCACAAGATGTAATACCACCCTCTTGGAGATATTCCTTAATCACACCAATCCTAAAGGAAAACAAATCCCCAAACCTCTGTACCTCATATAGACCTATATCATTATTAAATAATGACTATAAGATATTTATGACAATATTAACTAACAGAATGAAAATACCACTATCCAAAACAATATATAATGAGCAAACTGGATTTATATATCATAGACACACAGATGACAATATTAAAGGGATAATTTCTCTTATAGATTATGTTAATAAAGAAACACTCATAATTGGCTTAGCTATAGAGAAAGCCTTTGATTCCCTAAATGCTATTTGAATTTCCTCCATCTTTTGTTTATCTCCTAAAAGACTAATCAATAAATTAGTACAACTAGGTATTGATGTACTGTTGATAAGATGGATAGCTGCATGGCTTACAAATAGGACATGGCAAGTATCACACACCAACTGGACAGGTCAGGTAAAATCCTTGGTTATAGTCAAGGTGTCCCACAGGGCTCTGTACAAGGCCCTTACTTGTTTAGATTGTATCTTTCAGACCTTACTTTTTCATCTGAGGTGTTCTACAGTCTATATGCTGATGACCTGAAATTGGGTAAACTGATTACAAGTGTTACAGATAAGGCATGTCTGCAAAATAATTTGACTAAATTGACCATTTGGGCATAGGAGAATAATATGTTGATAAATACATCAAAAACTAAGCATATGAGATTTGGGAGACATAAACTGAAAGGTAAATATTTAATACAGCACACAGTGATTGAAACTGTAGACTCATTTAAGGACCTGGGTATATGGATAGATTCAGCTATGAGTTTTTCTAATCATATCAACCAATTGGCTAATGATAGTTATAGAACTATAGGTTGTATAAAAAGATTTATAAAGTCTAAGAAATCAAACATAATGAAGTCACTGTCTGTTAGTTACATTAGACCCAAACCTGAGTATGGAATAACAATATGGAAACCCTATAGGAAAACAAGCATGAATAAACTGGAAAAAGTACAGCGGAAATATACTAAGGGCATCCATGGATGTGAAAATCTAAGTTATTATGAAAGACTAAAATATCTGAACTTGTACAGTGTCTCTTACAGATATTTAAGAGGAGATCTTATTCAGGTATATAGGGCATTTAGGGACAACTACATCTGGGAATGTTTGGGGTTATCAAAAAGTACTAGAGAATCATCAGATAACCTATGCAGAAGATTCTATAGGAATGAGGAGTGTACTAATTGGTTCTCTGACAGAGTAGCTGATGCTTGGAACAGACTATCAAATTACATTAAAGCAAGTACTAGTTTAGATATTTTTAAGAACAGCCTGGACATTTATTATGGGAACAAGTGATCTGATATAGTTAATCCTCGTTCATTCCTTATGTATGGGTTCTGACCTCAGAACCAAGCCGGCCATCTTCCAAGCTCGCGTTAGCTACAAACTCTCGAGCTAAATTCTTACCCAGAATTCCCATCTCCCTGTTACCTCAGATTTCATTTGTCGTGTCACCATTTGGTCGTGTCAAGCTACTTCTCTTGAGCTAAGTATAGATATTTGTTGTCAGACTAGTCTAATATAACCTTTTCTGTCAGAAATGTTTCTAATTTGTTGTCTCTTACCTTATCGCATTTAGCGACTATATTTCCTTGCGTTTCCTTCTCTTTACTCTGCACTTTTTACTGTGAGGTATTTTCTCCCTTACCATCATTGGTAAACCCTTCCTTTCTTCATTACCTTTGGGTATTCTTTCGTACCATTGCTGGTACCCTTTCTTTTTTCTCCTTTTCTATCATGGCAGATAAAAAGGTAGTCCAGGATTTAAAAGGTGTTCAGATTGTGGACACAAATTACATCAGATACACACTCTCTGTGTGTCTATTGCTTGGGTGTGTCTCACTTATCTGTTGACCCGCCCTGTGGTATTTGTAAGAACTTTTTCAACAGAACCTTGATTGAGAGGAAAAATAAATTGTTACTGAAGGGACTTCTTAAATCTCACTTTTCAGAGGCTATTTCTGGGTCAGAGGCTTCAACCCCTCCTAGAGCCCATAAGAAAAAATTGGACGATCCTACAAAGACCAAGTCTCTGTCTTCGTCCCCGGCTGGGGACTCCCGCCAACCAAGATCCAAGAAGGCTAAGCTTTCTGCTTCAGAGCTCACTCTGTCGGTCCCAGCACTTTTGGTACCTAGACCTTTGGCACCAAGGCCTTTGGCGTCATCTGTGATTTTGGCTCCGTCTATTGTAGCCTGTACTGTATTGGTACCGAGGGGCTCCTCAGTTCAGACTACTACATTGGCACTGACTGTTCAGTCGGCGCAGACCTTAACCACATCGGCTCCGACATCTTATCCGGAACTGACATCTCACTTATTGACACCAGTTTTTTCAGTTCCAGCTTTGGTACTGGCAAACACTTTGGCACAGATCTTTTTGTCAGTGCTGACCGTGACCTTGGCACAAATGATTTCCTCAGTACAGACACCTGTAGTCCAGTCTTTCTTGGCACCGTTGTTCTCAGTGTGGACTGGTGAGGTGGGCACCAAGCTTGTCTCTTCTGTGGATAGACCTTTTTCTCCCACAGCTGTGTCCGTGAGGTCCACTAGAAGCCTTTCTGAACACAACGTGTTGTGTCCTGTGGATCAAGTGCTTCTGGCCAGAGGTATCCCGCCCCCCCAGGACCTATCCTTCCTTGGGAGGTGATCAACCATCACCAAAGACCCCTTCTTACTCTCCTCCTTCATTGCCTTTGAAGCTGCTTGATATAGCACAGTCTTCCCCCTCTACGGTTCCCTTTATAGACCTCACTAAGGAACCACAGTTGCCTTCGTGGCAGGAGAGTTTTGCTACAAACCAGGATGATAGTTGTGACATGTGTAATTTGTTTCACAGCCATCCGGGGACTCCGGGTCGGCAGGCTGAGCCACTTAGGGGAGCGGTGACCCCTGTCCTGGACACTCACCCCTCTTCAGGTGGACCAGCCTTCCAACTGATGGAGAAGGCTCTGGCATCTGCTGGCAATACTGTACTGTCTATCTCCCCGCTCTCCTCTGGACCGCTATGTTCACAAGTCGCACCTAGCAGACACTGGGCACAAGGGCCTCAGGATGTATTCCCACAGGAAACCCCCTTTCCGTTGTCTTTCCCAGCTTCCCCCTCTGAGGAAGTTCACCGGAAAAGTTTGTGCAAGAGGAAGCACATGGACTCCACAGAGGAGTCCCTCACTGAAGACACAGACTTTGATGATGGGAAAGGGTCCCCTCTGTCACCTTCTGAGGTATCCTTTGGTGATATCCTTGAAATCCTTAAACAGAGAGGTGACTGGCAGCCCCCAATCCGACCTCTGAGGAGTCTGTGTTCCTGCAGGCTTTTTGCATCTGGCCCCCTACCTCCTGGGTTACTCTACCTGCCAATGAACTGGTCCGGCTCATCGGGCAGTGTGCATGGAAGGCTCCTAACACCATCGAGACTATTCCCCAGAGGCCAGATAAGATTTTGTCCCCCCCTGCTATGGATCCCCATTGGTCCAAAGGTCTTCCTGTGGATGATCTGGTGGTGGCAGCCGCAACCAAAAAGGATCTGGCGGAAGAAGAAAGCCAGATTGTCCATCCACCCAACAAAGAGTCCCAGGCCCTGGACAGGATATGGAAGCGCACCTTTGCATCAGCAACCTTTGCTATCAGGTCCCTGAATTATATGGCACATTTTACCAGGCTTCAAATGGATTTAATTTCCGAGCTCTCTGAAACCTTGGCTGGTGCTGTGTCTGATGAGGTCCATGACAAAGTGGCCTCTCAGCTGGCCACCACTGAGTCAATATCTAACTCCTCCATGTGACTGATATTTCACGCATCTGAAGGAGTAGCTAGAGTGGCAGATTCAGGCGTGGTCTTGAGACGACAAGCCTGGATGCACTTGTGCAATTTCGCAGCACCCTTTAAGGCTTCCTTTCATAATGCTCCCATTGAAGCCTCTCCGTTGTTTGGACCCAAAGTTAAAAGCACACTGGCTGGATGTGAACAGGACGGTCAGATCCTTTCTGCTGTAGGTGTTCATTATTCTTCCCCTCAACGTGCTTTCTCCCGAAACCAAAAGAGTGGGAAGATATGGTTCAAGACGTCTCAGGGTCCTTTCCGTGACACACAGGCCAAGTTCTCCCCTAGAGGCAGAGGGGGAAACTCACAGGGAAGACGCCCCTTTTGGGGCTGAGGTGGTCCACATAACCAGGGTTCCAGGGACTCTTTTCCTGGCCAATCCTACCAGCACTCCTGTACAGCAGCCCAACTCCTTTCCTCTGGAGGTGGTTGGGGGTCATTTCTCCTTGCACCCTTCTGCCTGGCTAACCATCACCACTAATTCTTGGGGACAAAGGATTACAACCAGAGGTTATCATATCCCCTTTGATCTTTGTCCTGTCCCTTCAAAAAACCTACCCGACGTTCTACCCAGTCAAAGGGAAGAAGCAGCACAAGAGATAGCAAAGCTGCTAAGAAAAAGAGTCATCCAAATAGTCCCTCCAGACCAGATAGGATCCGGATTCTACTCAAAACTATTTTTGGTGCCAAAAAAAAAAAAACGGGGACTGGAGACCAATTTTGGATCTCAGTGTATTGAACAAGTTTGTGAGAGTACAAAAATTCTGGATGGTCACAATACAGTCTATCCTCCCACTTTTGGAAGAAGAAGATTGGATGTGCTCGATAGATCTTCAAGATGCATACTACCACATAAAAGTGGACAGGCCATCAAGAAGATTTCTGCTCTTCCGTGCAGGAGCCAATCACTACTAGTTCAGAGTACTGCCCTTTGGACTCTCTACAGCCCCCAGAGTGTTCACAAAGTGCATGGCAGTCATCACAGCTCACTTGTGACTACAAGGATTCCAGGTGTTTCCATACCTAGACGACTGGCTCATCTCCACCCCCACCAGACATCTATTGGAAGAAGCTTTGGCATACTCTATCCTCGCTGCACAAAGGCTAGGCATAACCATAAACTGGCAAAAATCCAATCTCACCCCATCTCAGTCCACAGAATTCATAGGGGTCATCTTTGATACAAAGAATTGCAGAGCATCCATTCCAAAGCACAGAATTCTATGGATAAAGCAACAACTGATCCCAATCCTTTCAAGGGAGAAATCCACAGCTCATGCTGTCCTACAGCTGTTGGGTTCCATGGCAGCCTCCATCACTATTGTCTCCCTGGCCAGGTTTCACATGAGGCTTCTACAATGGCTACTGCTCACCCAATGGTATCCTTTCCAATATCCTCTTTCAGCCAAGATTCGAGTAACTCACAGGTGCAAACAGGATTTAAATTGGTGGATGACCCACAACCCATCACAATGGTCTCACCCCTTCTCCCCCCAGCAGCCCAAGGCTACAGTGACCACGGACACCTCCCTAATGGGGTGGGGGGGGCTATGTCAGGGACAGACAGTTCAAGGCACTTGGTCCGAATTGGAGGCCCAACTGCATATAAATGTTCTAGAGATGAAGGCAGTGCTTCTGGAGTTGCAAGCATTCCATCCCCTGCTGCCATCTGGGACTATTGCGATACAATCAGACAACATGGCAGTGGTCTGGTACATCAACAAACAGGGTGGAACCAAATCTTACCTCCTTTGTCGAGAGGCCATGAAGATATGACAATGGGTGATGGCTACCAACCATTTTCTTCTAGCAAAGCACATTCCCGGGAGTTCCAACGTGATAGCAGACAGACTCAGCAGGTGCATTCTACAACCTCACGAGTGGTCCCTGGATCCCTTGATAGTGGCGGAGATCTTCCACTGCTGGGGCCATCCTTGCTGCGACCTCTTTGCATCCCCGACCAACTAGAAAAGCAGCAACTACTTCGCCCTGATTCTCCCTCTGGGAGTCACCCAGGGATGCTCTAGTCCACGATTGGCCCTTGGGTCTTCTTTATGCATTCCCACCTCTCCCCCTCATTCCCCAATTTCTGAAGAAAGCCCATCAGTTGAAGAGCAAGGTGATTCTCATAGCACCATATTGGCCTCATCAGATTTGGTTCCCCTTCCTTTGGCCTCACCTGCTAGATCAACCATGGATTCTCCATCCGACCCGGGGGTTGATCTCACATCCACAGAACCTGATTCATCCCAACTTGGACAGCCTGAAGCTCACAACTTGGCTCCTCCAATTCCCTTGATTGCCAGGCAGAATGATCTTTCTTTACCAGTACGGGACATTCTTATTGCATCTCATAAGTCTTCCACTAGAATTACTTATCTAAGTAAGTGGAAAAGATTTACCTATTGGCTGAAAGAAAAACAAGTAGATCCCTTCTCAGCACCGGTGTCGATAATACTAGAGTATCTGGCCGACCTATTTCAATCGGGTCTTTTGGCCTCTACCATTAGAGTTAATTTGGCTGCAATATCTAATTTCCATGAGGGTGTCCAAGACTCCTCTCTTATGTCACACAAATTATGCAAGGCCTTCATAAAAGGTGTGAATCTTCTGAAGCCCCCTTTTAGAGAACCTATTCAACCATGGGACCTGTCATTAGTTCTACAAGCTCTGACAATGCCACCTTTCAAACCAGCTTCTTCTTGCAACCTCAAATATTTGTCATGGAAAACCTTGTTTTTGGTCGCCATTACTTCTGTCAGAAGTACCTCTGAGCTTCAAGCCTTACGCATCAAGAGTCCATACTTGATTTTAAATAGAGATAGAGTGTCTTTGAGAACTAATCCTTCATTTTTGCCAAAAGTGATCTCTGAAATGTCCATTAATCAAACCATTGAATTGCCAGTTTTCTTCCCCAATCATTCATACAAAGGAAAGTACTGCCTACATACCCTAGATATTCACAGGCAAATTAATTTCTACTTGAACAGGACTAAGGCCTCTCGTGAATCAGACCAGTTATTTTTGGCCTATTCTGGACCTAGATTAGGATGTGCTGTTGTTAAGGTCACATTGGCTAGATGGTTGAAAGACCTTGTGACCTTCATTTATACACAACATAATATTCCATTGCCTACTACCATTAAGGCTCATTCGACAAGGTCGGTGGCAACTTCTGCTGCCTTCCATGCCAGAGCTTCTTTACATGACATCTGTGTTGCTGCAACTTGGGCTATGCCTCATACCTTCATCAATCATTACAAATTGGATTTGGCCTCCAGGGGAAGAGCATCTTTTGGTTCTATGGTGCTCAGGAATGTCCTTCCATGAGGGCATCCCAGGAATAGAGGTAGCTGGGGACTTTGTCCCATACGTAAGTAATGAACAAGGATTAACGATATCAGATAAAGAAGTTATGTCTTACCATAACATTCCATCTGTATTGTTGATCCTCGTTCAGTCATTACGACCCTCCCTCCTTCCCCCTCCTGTGGCTTCGAGTGGATCTTACCATCTGGTTCTTTTAGGTCATTTGACCAAAGGTAGCCTCTACCTTCTTTTGACTTGCAAACTCAATCTGAGGTAACAGGGAGAGGGGAATTCTGGGTAAGAGTTTAGCTCGAAAGTTTGTAGCTGATGTGAGCTTGGAAGATGGCCGGCTCGGTTCCAAGGTCGGAACCAATACCCATACCTAATGACTGAATGAGGGTCAACAATACAGATGGAACGTTATGGTAAGACATAACTTCTTTTTTTGGCATATTGGCAAGCTAGAAGGGCTTTAATGCCCATGCTTGAAACATTTGTATGTATGTATGTACGTATGTAAAGAATATATATACAAATAATTTAGAGTATGTCAAGTTATGTTCTTTTACCTCTGAATATATACATATAACAAAAGCCACTAAACAAGGATGTCCCATGTCACCGATTCTATTTGCTCTGGCTATTGAAATATTGGCATATTCAACTTGTAACAGTATAAAAATCAAAGTAATAGATGTTTATGAACAATACAATTCTAAAGTAATGTTATTTGCTGATAACATATTATTAACATTATCTAATACAAAAGAGACATTAGAAGAATTAGATATATTAATTGACAAATTTCACATGACTTCAGGACTCCATTTCAATAAATCAAAATCTTTTATTTTTAAATAAAAAAAAAGAACTGCAGACTAAGGGGTATCACATCATAGGGAAATAAGAATCTACCTTAAAATATCTAGGAATTGAGTTATGCAAGGATAATAATGAATTAGTCTAAAAAAACTACAATAATTTCATCAATACAATTAAAATCTCTGTGGAAAAATGGAACATTTGAAGATAGACTACAGATAATAAAAATGGTTTTACTACCCAAGATCCTGTATATAGCCTTGGCAATACAACTGTTACCATAAAGGAATATACCTAAAGAAATAAATTCATGCCTAATAAATGGTTTATGGTTTCCCAAAAGAAACAGAATAGCTTTAATGCATCATATCAGACCATGGAAACAGGGAGGATTGAACTTTCCTGATATAGAAACATATATAAAAGCATCAATATCTAAAACAATCTCAAATTGGATAAGTCCAAATTACTCTGCAAATTGGAAAGAATTACTAACTGTAATATCAATAAATGAATTTGATCTACAAAAATAATTTCAAATAGATTAAAAACAATTTGCCATGGCACATATTATGTATTGGTATGCAATATAATATAACTAAACCCACTAAAACTCATGCAATTAATTATTACACTGACTCATTTAGGAAAATTATTAAAGCAAATATAGATTTAAAAATCTGGTTTGATCTTTTAAGACCATTTATAGTCACAAAGAACTTTCCACATAAAATATATACAGAAATTATTAATTCTTGGGAACAGAAAGGATTTGTTTGTTGGCTCCAATATATCAAAGAACTAAAAGTTTTAGATATGCAAGTAATAAAAGCAACATACAAAATTCCACAACAGGATTGGCTAACTTTAGAGAGTATTCTGTCATATTCGCAAGATTTAAGTAGAATACTTAACAATTCTTCATTTAAAGAGATGCCTAAATTTATGAAATACATATATGAAATCATATATAATGACTTTGACATGGGAAACAGTATTTCAAAATTTTACAAAATATTGATAAACTATAAAACAACATCCAAAACCTCATATTGGAAATATATAACAAAAGGACACTCAATACAGTTAACTGAAGATATTAAAAGAAATATCTTATTATCGATAAAATATACATCCTTTACACAATACTGGAAAGTTTTTAATTGGAAATGCTTGCACAGAGCATTCTTAAACCCAGGCAGAATCAGTAAAATTAGTTCTTCCATAAAAGGAATATGTTGGAGATGTGGGCAAGTACACAATGCAGATTGGAACCACATTTTTTTTGATTGTGTTAAAATTAAGCCATTTTGGAATGGTATTAATAACTTTCTACATGCTTTATTTAATGAATAATTTTATTTAACTAAAGCTCTTGTATTATTACATGTGAACGAAGGTTCTCATTTTATGTAGGTCAAACATGTATCTAGTATGGATTATACTTGCAATTTCAAGGAAGTGTATAACAAGAAGATGGAATAAAAACACAATATAAACTCTGGAAGACTTCTACAACCTATTAAAGACCACAGCATTATTGAAAATTAAAATTAAAGAACTAAGAATTTATCCAAAGCCATTTATCAACAACCCTTGGGGAGAATTCTTATCACTGATTGACACTATACAATAATTGATCAGACACTCTGACAATGGACTGGGCATACTTACATACAACTCAAGCTTCCCTTCCACCATACCTGGCACTCTTCCAACATTCCATCTGAAACCCATCTCAACCACTCTCATCTATAAATACATCCAAAAACTTAAACCTTGTACTCCTTCTGCTGACCAGCTACAATCAGAATACCTGCAAAAAGCAGCCAAAGTAATTTCTTATCCCATATCCATCCTCATAAATAGAACCATTAAAGAAGGAATAGTTCGAGACATCTGGAAAATCTCCCATATTATCCCCCTACACAAAGGGGGTACCTCTAATGATTATTCCAACTACCGGCCAATAGCTCTATTATTACCCCTAGCAAAAATTATGGAAAAATGCATTCACCAACAACTTTTAAACCATTTATCTCAACATAACATCATAGCAAACTGTCAGCGTGGCTTTAGGCCATCCCATAGCACCACAACTGCCCTATTATCCTTTACAGAAGCCATTAATAGAAATCGTAATAACAACAACCTCTCTTCTGCACTCTTTATTGACCTGTAAAAAGCATTTGACATGGTAAACCATACCCTTCTTATCAACATTCTTGAATCCCTTTCCCTTGACTGCCTGGCAGTTCAATGGTTCAAGTCCTACCTTACCAATAGGCAACAGGCAGTTCTTTGGGAAAATAATATATCATCCCTTCTGCCTGTCACACTTGGTGTCCCTCAGGGCTCTATTCTAGGTCCACTTCTTTTCTCACTGTTTATCAACGACCTCCATGTAGCCATTCCACAAGCCACCTGCATTCAATATGCAGATGATTCTACACTAATATGTTCAGCAAACTCCCCAACTGATCTACATTCTCTTACTCAGAATGTTTTCAACATAGTTGAAACATGGTTCACTAAACGTTGCCTCCTGCTCAATGCCAAAAAAACTAAACTCCTTCTCTTCACACCCACCAGCAAATCCTCCCGCATAGAATTCTCTGTCATCTCCAATAATGGCACAAGTATATTCCCCGATTCTACCACTAAATTGTTAGGAATTACTATTGACAATAACCTTACATTTGATAGCCACATAAATAACACCATCAAAACTGTCAATAGAAAAATAGGCTCCTTATATAGAATTAAACCTTTCCTAACACCAATAGCCAGAACTAAGATTGCACACTCCCATTTAATTTCAACTCTTCTGTATGCCTCACCAATACATACTAATCTAAAGAAAAATAATCTCATCAAACTAGCTAATTCCTATAATAACATTGCCAGATTTGCCTCCGGAAATCCTTTTAGAACTCACCATTGTCTGAATCTAACGCAGCTAGGCTGGCTTGAATTTCAAAACCAATTGAAACTCTCCCAACTCACCATTGCCCACAAGATATTTTATAAACCTAACAGCACCCCTATATTTTCCAATCTCATAATCCCATACAAAAATCTAAATTCTCTTCGCTCTTCCAGCAAACTTCTTGCTAGCATAAGCAAGTCTTACAACATGGCTGGAGTTTCTCTGTTTTCCAACTCTGTGGGAAAAAACTGGAACTTACTGCCTAATGACCTAACTTTAATTTCTTCACTGCCTCTCTTTAAACAAAACCTCAAAAGACACCTCAAAACAAACTGGTTATGCCCCTGTAGCAACCCTGATTAATCTTCTTCTTCACTACAAATATTTCTTCTCTTGAACCTCTACCTATTTCACATTCTTTGTGGTAGGACTGTAACTGGTTTACATAATTCAACATACTGATGTAATCTATCCTGCTTAATGCTCTGAAAATCTCTATCCTGTTAATATACTGATAGTCTACATGTATCTCACTGCATATTGAATTATCCTATACATATTGTCACCTCTACTATTGTAAATACCTACATTACTCTAGTAATACTGCTGTAATTTATTGTATTCTAATTACTTCCTGCTTTTTGAATAATCTTCTATTGAAATCCATTCATTTATTATGTATTAATATTGATTTTTAATTTTTAACTGTTTTTTAATTATTTTTTAATTTTTAAATGTTTTTTAATTTTTAAATGTTTAATTTCAATTTTTATTTTGTTTCACTGGAGCTTTTCTCCCCGGGCCTCTACTGAAAATGGAAATATATCCAGTTAGACTAGCCCGGTTAACAAATGTAAAATAAAAATAAAATAAAATAAAAAATAAAGTAACTGTAGACATAAAAATCTGTTATAGTGTCAGGCTAATGTAAATAGTGTACATGGTTATTTAAGATGTTATGTATAAATACTATGGAATTCCTTCAAATGTATTTGAAAAAAAAAACATTTTTGAGAAATAAATAAATAAATAAATAAATAAATAAATAAATAAATAAATATCACTGCAGCCTGCAGCTACCAAACTGAAAATAGTAAAAAAAAACTGTTATTTGTTTATTTGTTGATTTCCTTTGTTTGGAAAATATATTTGTTATTTTTAGAGAATACAACAATAATCAAAATATAGTCAACAACAATAATAAGAAACATGTCAACTCATTAACTAAACCTACTTCCAAATCTTATTCTAATTCTAAATGTGCAGCTGTATATACAACTTTAAAGTGTCAGGATTAATAACATAAAAGAACAGCTACTATTTTATTTGTTATAAATATTATTAACAATGCAGCAACTTAATAAAAGATAATAAAGTTATTACAAACTGAAACCATGCTGCCACATGTGCTAGCTGTGAAACATGTCAGGCCAGTAAGAGAAGCACTGTGTAGGCATACAGCGCAACAATTACATTTAGTACTCCAAGGGAATGCTGTGCCTGTCCCTGGAGAAGCTGCTGCTGCCATTAATGACATTGTTGGCTCCATTTTTAATGTAAAAAAGAAACAGAAAAGTAAACATACATCTATTCCTCTTAATTATATTTCCTTAGACAGGATTAATTTACTGGGACTGGCTCAGGGTTTAATTCAAGCTACTGTTCCTTCTTATAATGCAGTTTCTGGTAAAAGAAAAATAAATATTTATTTTCCTAAAGCAAGTCAAAATATTGAATCTAGACAGGAAGATGAAAGGACAGATACAGGTGTTTCTCCTCAGTTTTCTGATTCACGCTCAGGTTCTGATGTTTTGGGGAATTTCTCTTTCTCGGAGACTATTTCCAGAAAGTGCCAGTGTTTTCAGTGGGAAAACACTGAGGTTTTCCAGTCCTCAAAAATATGATGAGCTGTTATAGAAGGAATTTCCAGAACCTTTACCCATTCCCCCAGTCCTGTCAGCACTGAAGAATGTGTCTGTCATTGTCTGCAACTTTCCCGAGAGTCAGCCTGTTGCCCCTAAGAAGGCAGATAGAATTTATAAATTTCCTAAATCTTTTAAGCTATTATACACTTTTACCAAACCTGAGTGTATAACTTTAGTCATATTCTTTTTGGCAAGGATGGTAAGATTATTAAGTATAGGGAAAAGTGTATGCTTCTGCAACTTTGATTTTCAGAATTGTGGATTGTCAGGATCATGTTAAAGTGTATTCTGAATACCTGTGAAATTATAATGAATGTTTTGTTTGCAGTTTCTTCTTGTGAGGAAAAATCTGCTTTAAATTGTTTAGTTTCTTCCATTGCATAAGTAATGACTCATTGCTTAGTGTGCATATGACTCTGTTGATACTTCTTACAGGTCTATGGCCCCTAGTTCTGTTTTGAGGAAGTTTGTCTGCCTGCATTATCAGAACCTCCCAGAGGAAGTGAAAAACAGGATTTTCAATTCTCCTTTGGATAGAGATTTAGTTGTTGGTTCTTCTTTTGCAGATGTTATCAAAAAGTATGATGAAATGGTTAAGTTGATACAAGGAATCTGTAAGATTTTTCAACCCTCTTCTTTTAAAATTTCTAAAGGATTTGCTAACCCAATTTTAGCAAAAAAACCCCAAAATAAACAGTCTCAACAAAATGTGGATAAACAGACATTTTAGAAGAAATATTAAGGGGTTTCCAAAAAGAATCCAGGAACCCCTCAAAATGAAGGACAGTCCAACAAGCCAGAATGACTATTTAAGGGACCTTGTCTTGCTACTTCACCCCTCCCCACCCTGGCAGTCCCTCTTCCCCTCCAGAAAGTCTGAATCTCCCCTTTTCTCTTTGGCAATGATAGTTTCACACAAATGGGGTATGAATATCTTTCATCAAGGTTACAGATGCCAGTGGAAGGAAAAACCTCCTTTTCAAAGGGTGACTCCTCATCCACCAGACCAGGCACTTATTTCCTCCTGTCCTTCAATACATGCTGTTGCAGGGAGTGATAGAACCAGTTCCTCCTTGCCATGATTGGAAGTTTTATTCAAGGATGTATTTAGTGCCAAATAAAGAAAGAGAGAAAATGCTTGGAGACAAGCTCTGGATCATTTTTTTCCTAAGCCTGATTGTGATAGTGCCCAAGTTCAAAATGTTGTCACTTTACAACCTATTTATTTTTCCTCATTTAAGTTTCCTGGTAACACTAGATTTAAAAGATGCTTATCGTAACATCCCTATTTATCCAAACTTCTAGTGTTTCTTAAGGTTTTGTGTCTCCTATCACATTATCAGTTCTCTGCCTTACAATTTGAACTAACCACTGCACCAAGAGTATTTAAAAAGTGTCTAGCTCCAGTTACAGCTCATTGCAGGCTACAGGGTATCCACGGTTTTTACATATTTATATGACCAGACTAATTTTGAATCTTTGCAGAATCTTTTTCAACTTAAGTGACAGATCTCTTACACAAGCTGGGATTCCAAGACAACATTCACAAGTATTTGTGTTCCTGGGTGTCAGCTGGACACCCAAGTTCAAAGATCTTTTTTCCACAGCAAAATTAGATCTATATCTAGAGTTACTTCTAAGGTTTTACCTCAGATTTTGGTCACTACAAGAGAATACCTCAAGGTTTTAGGTTTCATAGCATCTACGATTTTCATGATAATCCTTGGAAGACTCCACATGAAAAAGATAAAATGGTATCTAAAGTCTGTGTTCCCAGCACCAATATCCTTTGTCTGCTCCCACACCAATATCCTATGTCTTTTCATATCCCAGTGCTGGGGTATGTAAGATGAGTAATCACTTGGTGAAACAGCACATTTCCCTAAACACTGGTCTCCCCTTCTACCTCCCTGTGCCAAAGCAGTCAGTCATCACAGACATATCAGACCTTGCTCTGGGAACAGTTTTAGGGGGTTAAAAGTCCAAGGACAGATGTAAGCACATAAATATAAAATAAATTCTTATCTTGATCAAGGCACTCAATTCTCTGAACCATCTTTGGTCCCCAGGACCTCTTCAAGTTGTTACAGACAATACCATAGTCATGTGGTACATCAACAAGCAAAGGGATGCCAGGTCCTATTCCCCTTTGTAGAGTAACCGTTTAGTTTGGATAATGCTTCATAGCACAATCTTACTCTACATGCATCCTAAAGTTCATCAGAGCAAAATTGTGTGGCTGGCAAACTCAGCAGGACAAGGGAAAGACTTCACTAATGGAAATTAGATTTGGGGTCTTCCAAGATTTGATCCATTTGAGGGGAGTTCCTCAAGCATTCCTATTTGCTTCCTCTCTGAACAATCATTTGGCAAAATTATGCTTCAGGACTCCATGCAGGAAGACCTGGTAGACAGGTGTCTTTCCCTTTCTTTGAACAGGAACATTTCTTTATTCTTTTCCACCATTTCCAGTGATATCCAGGTATGTCTGAAGATTCAGAAGGAATCTCTCAAGATTATTGTGGTTCTCCCTTCTTTTGAAAATGGCCAAGGGCAATTGCCACAAGCTTCATCATAAGATAGATGTACTCATACAGGATCAGGGCTGTTTGGCACACCCTGACCTCAATCAACTTTGACTGATTTCCTGGATGATATGGTCTTAATTCCCTTTAGGCACCTGTTTACTGAGGACATGCAGAAAGTACTAATGGATGCAAGAAAGCCTGCTATTAGAAATCATATATTAGCAAATGGAAGAGTTTTTCTAGTTGTTGCCAACAACATAACCAGCACCCATTCAGGGCTAGTTGTTCTCTGGTTTTACAATATTTGTGTAAGTTACTATCCTATGGCCTTTTTTACTCCTCCATCAAGGTTCATTTATTGGCCATTTCAGCATGTCTGCCCATGGATCCCCCTCGTTCAATGTATTCTCATGTCAAAATGTTTTGGAAAGTGGTTTTGCACTAAAGGTCTCCAAGAAAACTGGTGTCACCTCCTTGGAATCTTAATTTTGCTTATAGACTCATATGTAAGTACTAGGCAAGCTGCCCTTGTGGGCCATTTTAAGCCTAGCCAAGTTATCTTTTTCTGCTCAAATTAACCCATCTCATTTAGTTAGTGACTCTCCTTAACCATCACATGGTCGAAAATTATATATTATCCCTGATGAGAATAACTAGGGTAAAACCACAGATAATTTGAGGGACGTGCATGGGATAAAGCATTTGGGAGCTGCCTCTCTCCATTAATAGTACAGGGGGTGAATTTTCTGTTTCCCATCCATTGATCCAAGTTGCTCTTGAATATGAACAGGGATGAACTTTGTTCTATGTAAATGGAGAATCTGTTCCTATAGCAACGGTATACTTTGCAAGATTTGCCTGTCCCTCCAAATTATTCTGTAGAGGTTACAGAAGAGGATTAGATCCTTAGACTGAGAATTTCTAATGAATGACTTGCTGGAATGCAGTAAATCCATTGGTATTGAGTCAGCAGAACAAGGGAAGAGCTTCACTAATGGAAATTAGATCGAGGCTCTTCCAAGGTTTGATCCCTCTGAGGGGAGTTCCTTGTATTCCAGACACAGGTCACCTCTTAGCAGTCTGCAGGATACAGAGTACAGTGACAAGGCTTTCAGTCAGTCCATGTTGTTTAGGCCTTGTATCCTTTTAGTAACGTACCTCTGGGCAGACAAATGACAATGGGGGCAGTATATTCAATGACTGGCCTAATGAGGGCTGAGTAAAGGGGGATAATGATATCCCTAAATCTATACACAGTCCCTTTGTTTGTAAGGTGTGTAATACAGAAATACTTTCTTACAACAATGACCACATTAGTCAAAAGTTAGATCACTGCCTACATCATTTCCCAAATCCTGAACAGTTGGGTCAACTCCAAGGGATGTATTGTCAATGTGGCAGCTCCCTGGGGCAGATGATGTCCCAAAGGATATAGTAATGCATTTTTTGGCATTAGTTCAGTCCATAATTCTGGCACCAGTTATTTATTTGGGATGAACCTTCCTGCAGGATGGCTAAGTCACTTCGCAATTCAATGACTGCTCCTAGCTTGCAGTCATCCAGAGTCCTTTAGTATCGGCTTTCACTTCAGATAAGTAGATGACAAACAGGAGAGGTCTCATCATAGAATCCTGGGTAACTCCACTGGTGACTAATCTCTTTGTGGATGTTACTTCTTCTGCTTTGATTTCCTGCATCCTGAGCTGCAGACAACTCTGGTACTATCTTGACAGAACTAAATCTTTCAGATCAGTTGTTCATTTCTTCTGAAGGTAAGAAGAAGGGACAATCTATGTCAAAACAGGCTATTTCCATATGGTTGTCTCAGGCTATTAGCTTTTGTTATAATCACCACAAAAAAAAAAAAAATACTCCAAGCAAAGTTAAGACCCACTGTACCAGGGCCTTAGCTTCAGATGTGACTTTTTAGAAAGGTTTGAATTCCAGAAGTAGACCTGCAGAAGGAATTAAGTGTGTAATGCCTTGTAAATCTATTTATAGTGATACATACATTTACAAGGCATTACAAGTTTAATTCCTTCTCTAAGTCAAGATCAGGCTTTGCTAGGACCATTTTCCAGGGGCTTCTGGACCCTGACACTTCCACTTTCCAAATGTAGTAAGCTAGGGTAATCCACCCATATACCTAAGGTCACTGCAACAATGATCAATATGATGAACATATTACTGCAGTATCAGCTCCATCTCTCCTTCCCCCCCTTTTTTTTTGGTGCGTTCATTATGCCAGGGAGTGAATACTTGTGTTTTGTTTTTCCTAGTATTGTCCTTTCAGGGCATGCTTCCCTCTGTCTGTTGGTATGACAGCTCTGAAGGGTTTGTCACATAAACCTGCATTTTTAGTAAGCTTAGCTTGAACTATCTGATGGTTTAGACATATGGAAGGTGCCATGAAGCTTTGGAAGCTGTCCAGCTGTTATATGCTTGGCAGCATATAACCCATATAACTAAGGCTACTGCAGCAATGATCAATATGATGAACATCTCTAATTATTGTCACTGTTTTTCTCTAAAAGTCACCGGATCTAGGAGGTATTAAGAGGGACAGAGCTAAAATTTGACTTAAAATCAGGGACAATTGAGAGGTATGCCGCATTTCATAGAGTACAAGGAAACAGCTTCCCACACATGCACACTCCTAAATCCATTAAAAAAAAACATGGTAAATGCAGATATTTTTGAACAAATATGTTCTGCACACTAATAGCAACTTTGGCACATACTTTAGAATAGCTAATGAGCTTTTCCTGTTCAATTCTGCAGAAGCTTTAAAAGTTTTTGTAAATCAGCTACATACCTAGCCAGATCACATTAATGATAGCAATTCTATGCATTCTTGAACTTCCCTTTGCTAGCTCATCAAGAGATTCTTGACAGGAGGAGGACAGACATCTTATTCTGGGCATGGTCAGTGACACATGAACCTCACAGCAAGTGGAGTGCAAGGCTGGCTCTTCCTTCTTGATATCAAGGCTAGCACTGCTCTCTATGTCAGACACAGGTTCACTTAGTTACTAACAGGGGACCAAAACTCCATTAAAGCCTTTCCACAGGCTGGTAGGTGTGCTGATGATGCTCAATGCAACAGATTACACCATATAGCCATACATGACCATGCTAGATGATGACAGGATGGTATACAGGAAAAGGAAAGAGATTCCAATTAACTGCAAAGTGACATGCAGTGAAGACGGCATTACTCAGGGTGTCCTGCAATTCCTCTAGAATTGCCCAAGACACACACATACCACAAATGAATAGACATTGTAGTATAAATTCACACAGGGAAACACTACGGGGATAGTTTCTAGAAAAGTACATGTGCTATAAGGACAATGGTAATACTAAGAACAATGATGGCATAGTACAGAGCAGGCACAGAGTCCATAAAGACTACCCAAAGCATTCCCTGCTATATTTTGTGGGTGATGCCACCTACCAGCCACCTCATTAGATGTAAATGTCTAGGGGTGCCTGTTAAAATGCTCACAACAATAATTATGATCCTTGGAACTGTGAAAAGACATGTTTCAATAATGAAATCTGTAACAAATTGAGAGTGCAGTATGTTAGAATAGAATCTGAAGTACATCAGTCTCATAGTAGATATATATAGGTAACATGGTGTGTGGGTACAGCTCCCTATGACAGAAGGTGCATAGAGGTATAGCTCTGATGCAAAAATTCTTTAAAAGAATGATGGCGAACTTCACAATTTTCTGCTGTTCTTGCTGTTTGCATTTTATTTTTCAAAGTGCTAGATGTCGCATTCGTGGGTGTCACAGTTCCTGTAGGGAGCAGATTTGCTGAGAGGAAGCACAAGTGGGAACAAAAGCTAAAGATATGCAGAAGTAAACATATGATTAGTATCTTGAATAGGTGTTTAAGGATCCTAGTTGCCTAACAGGATGTGATATAGTACTCACTAGAAACAACAGCATGTGTGAACACCCATGCCATCTGACAATATGCGGCTAAACAAGATGTTGGGAAATGGCAAGGCTTAGCATGGTGGAACAACAGGAAAGCAAAGAAGAGGCCATGGGAAAGCACCACCCATTGCTCCATCTCACACAACAGGTACAGCATGTTCAAACTGGGACATTTCAACAACAGTAGATGGCTTTCTGTTCAGTATAGCATGTTGTGTTTGTTATATATGTATGCAGTATGGGCTAAACTAGTGTCTTACCCTCCTCTTGTCATGCTAAACTGACCATTAATGCACTAAAATTATGTACAAACCTTTGCTGGTGCCATGACAAAAGTACAACTTGAACATATAATATAAACAAAATCATTCTGTTTGCTACTTTCATGGCTATAACTTAAAAACAGGCACATAAGATTATTCTCACAATTTAACAGTCTCTTAGAGTTGCACTTTTAAATGAGTGATAAATCAAAAAATCTTTCCCTAAACTGAAAAGTCATAATCACAGGTTCAGGAAATCTGTCAATATTATTCCGACACAGCCGTAAAAGTCTCTTATACCATAAATGCAACAAAACAGTTATCAAAGTTCCTCCAGTACAGCACAGGTAATTTTAAAATTTTCCACACAGTGGCACAGCAGATAATGTTGTCACCTCACAGCAAGAGGTTTCCTGGTTTGATTCTCATCTGGGATGCCACCTGTGTGGATTCTGTATGTCCTCCCTGTGTTCACGTGGGTTTCCTCTGGGTGCTCTGGTTTCCTCCCACATTCCAAAGACATGCAGTAGTCAGATGAAACACTTTAAGCTGCCCATAGGTGTGAGTGTGTGTGAGAGTGTATGGTGTGGAAGAACTACAGTGGCAGGGCTAGCTACCCAGCAGTATAAACCTTGGCTCTAGAAGACTGTTGAAGTAACACCCTAGCCCCATGTGTAAAAATGGGAAAAAGGGGTTGTGGTTGGATGGATGGATGGATGGAATCATCCCTCAAAAGTGCAAACATTCCAAAAATTTCTGAACTAAGTGCAAACATTCAACATTCCAATAATCTCTGATCTCTGAGTAAATTGCTCCAGCGTCAGGCAGTCTCTCTTCACCACAAACTAACAAACAACCACAAATAAAAGGTCCAGACTCCTTTGGACTTCCAAGAACTTCTGCCATTTGAACCTGTATTCTTCTTAAACAGGAGCACATTAACACTCAAATCCATTCTCACCTGGAAGCTCAGGCCTGTAAAAGGACCAAACCTCATTTCTCTACTTTAATGTCTTTACTCTGGCACTAGTATTTCTAATGGTATTATGCCACATAAGTACTCCCCATTTAGCCTACATCAGTGCTATAATGCCAAACTACCTAGCTACTGCCTTGGCTTACCCACTGTGCAGACACTCGGTGACTAACATGCTATGTTACAGATGGCCCTCAGCTTGAATCCACCTTCACTAAACAAGCTGGAAGATCTGTAGTCCCTAGACAGACTGTTCACATTGTAGTGGATAACAGTAGAGAGATGTACTTGGAATGGAATTGCTATAACTTAAAAGCCCACATACACAAAGTTATATCCCCTTCATTTTTTGGTGATGCAGCTACTAGAAGGAGGCAGTGATGTGATCTGTGATGGGAGTGAGCTACCTGACATACTTCTCAATCTGTAAGTGCAAGAAGCCTGGACAAAGCCAAAAATAATGGAAAGATAAAGGGACAAAAACAGGGACAAATTTTAACTATTGCTCTTATAAACATATAAAGTTGCTAGGATAGCAGGTTTTGCATTAGCATGCATTTAATTAAGTATATGATGTCTGAAACTCAAACGTATGTAATTATTTAGTGACTTCCAACCATCATTGATATGTCAGGTAATCACAAATTTTATAAGGAACAGACCAAAAATATGAGGCAAAATATGGACAGTTGAAAGGTATGCAACCTGCCCAACAGGAAGTACCACAGGCAGAGCCGGATCATGGTCAAATGGGGCCATAGCAGGGTAATGGATCAGCCCCCCTCCCCAGCAGCAATTCCAGTGTCCCATTACTGGCTATTTCTCCCCAGCTGCCATAAACAGTAATCAAACTTGTCAGTGTGCATACTATTTTCCTTCTTTACTTCTATAATAATTAGAGATATTTGGATTTAATTTAAAACTTTTATTACAAATTTTATAGCACAAACAATCAAAGCAAACAATACAGTCTCACAATGAAAATATAATGAACACAAACAGTAAAATGCTCTGCCCTTGTAACTCACATTCCTTGAAACAGCATAAAAACATACATTCAAAGAAAATGCATCCAGCCAGTGTCAGATTAAATTTACCTTTGGGATGTTTTCAAATCATTGGCCTCTTGCACACATTTTTTAGAACCATGCATACAAGCACATGCACATGCTCTTTGATTCACCTTCCTGATTGTATTAAATTATATTCCTTGTATATACAACACTACTTGTTAGTGTGTTTTAAATTTGTAGTTTTGAACATTTTTCCAGTAAACAACAAAACAAAACATATGAACAAATAATAGCAAAAATACCCATTTCAGAAAATTTCAACGATAAAAGGCCACTCAAACTTCTGCTATTAGAATTCAACAATTTCAGGCAATAAGCGCAACCTCAGTCATCTGAATAATTCCACATTAAAGAGATCTGTAACTAATGAAGAGGTTCTTGCTAGCAAACCACTACACTTCAGTGTTTCAAGTACAAATTCAGCATCTCATCCAAAAGAGGATACACTCCAGAGTGCAGCACCCCATCCCCCTTTAAAGTGCACCATAATATCAGCAATCCAGCTACATGGTGTGTAAGTAGAACCTACAGCCTTCTGCACCCAAGGCAAGTGTGCTACATGTTGTGCTATTAACACAACTTGCAAATTCTATATCACAAACACTGATGATGGTTATTTGCTGAGCAAAACAGCTCCACATTAAAAGCAGACTTACCATGAGCAACAGTAAACATCTTCAATAGAAACTCACAACTCCTTGAAAATGCAATGAAACTCACAATTCCTTGAAAATGCACCCCTGATGACAGTCTGGTAGTCAGCATAGAGGATTCAGGCTCTTGCTTCCTGTAATCAAGGTACAGGGTTTGCGCCTAAACGAGTTAATAAACTAACCTTCTATCCAGTCTGAGAAAGTTAATTAACTGACCTTCCAGCTCTAAGCAAGGTATTTCACACACACATGGGTCTACTTCTAAATTTCAAACTTTCATAAGTTCGAATTTCTTATGGTCAAGACCATAAGATCAAACTTGTGAAAGTTCAAAATTTAAATAAATAAAAAAATAAATAAATAAATAAAAGTTCATTTTACATTTTTGCATGGGGGAAAGTCTCCATGTACCCCCACACCCCCTGCTAATTAAATATACCAACTCCAAGATCACACTACAGCAAGGAAAACAGTAAATATACTGCTCCACACTGTATGGCGATCTCCATTTTAACTGTTGAGAGGTGTGGAGGGAGGTAAAGTTGGAGCCAAATTTATCATCCAGAAGATTTACTATATTTTCCGGTTCTGTATACATGGCTCCATTTACCAACAGTTCAAATTCCCCCACAAGTAAGGTATTTGGTTGAATGGTGAGGTCTCCAATAGGTCTAAGGATGAGCTATGGGTTTCATAGGGCATACTTTCATAGGGCATACAGGGTGACCTATAACTTGCTAGGATATAGTATGGGACTTTGTCTATAATAATCTGGACATGGAGGAACTCCAGAGTGTCATCCTGTTTAACCAACCTAGAGGTATGCTAGTTTTTGATGTATATCAAGACACCTCCACCTTTAGTCCCTGTTTGTGCAGTTGTTGGTCTAAATGTGTGGAATGCACTGAAGCTTTGTATTGCTGGGGTACTCTTTGCGGCTTTAAACCATGTCTCAGTAAGTGCACAGATATCTGCATTGTCCAAGGTGAGAAGAGCCTGAAAGGAGCAAAGCTTCTTGTTTCGACTCCTGGACTTGAGCAGTAACATCTTTAGATTTCCTTGGGTAGATTTTGCTATTTTGGAAGGTTTGTCACTCTAGCATTGCCCAAAAAGGGCTCTGTGGGGGAGGACAATGTTTTAGCCAATATTTGAAAGCCTAGAGGGGAGAGTCAAACATTAACCAGTTATTAAAGCCAATCATATTCTTTTCATATTGTGGCATCATCCTCCATGAAGGTAGAATGCTGCTCAATGCTAGACACATACCAGTTTGTGACACATAGTCTGAGAGCCCCATAATATAATAATATAGTCTAAGGTGGTACATCTCAGGTCATTTATATCTACATGGACTGTGACTGAATATTACTGGTACCTGTGGTGCAATGACTTGAGCAGATCCTGGCTCCTGATACACAACAGACCCTTGTTCAGCCTTGTGAGTGGGGCATCAGTGTGTCATACAATGGAGTCCCCCTTGACTAGAGTCCTGGGTAGTGCATTGACTTGCCTTATGGGTGTGGCTATATGTGAAGTGTCAGGTGTTGTTTCTGTTGAGTGTTTTTGGGTTGCTGAAGATACTTTTTGCAGATGGAATGGCTGAGAGGTCTTTGGGGTTTCGGAAGATTGCATTTAAGTTCCTCAGCATAAGTAAGTAAATCTATTTGTGGGGTGCATACTGTGTGTTGTGAGTGTAGCATGTGTGCTTCTGACAACCAGATTGTAACTACGAGTGTTTGTACAGAAGGATTCTGCATCCAAAGACGTGTGTATACATCTCTTGCATACTCTGTTTGTTTCTTTTAGGATTAAATGGTTGTCAGTGAACAGCAGACAATTGTTACAATGCCTCCATAAACACATATCCACCAAATTGGCTGCAGAGAAATTGGAAAACTGCATATTTATGATGCCAGGTCCTTTACTGGGTGAGCTGCAAGGGTGCAGTGTATGGGGGATTAATAGTGGTCTGAATAAAGATGATTTGGTGTCTAGAGACTAGACTTGGCTATATAATAGTAAATTCAAGCGGGTGCTCCATAACATGCAAACTAGCTTCTCTATACTACTCAATATGCAAAGAAATTGCTCTACACTCACTGAGTTACTGGTGCAGTTTCGGAAGTGTTTTTTTAGGGAAAATTTTGTTTCTAGGTATCTGCGTCTATGCAGGGCACTACTAACCACCACTGCATGATGGACAATAGCGTACCAATGCTCAAAATTTATGTAGTCACTTAAAATACAGGAAGCTGGCTTCTAAGTCCTCTGCCCAATAAAATTATTAAACTTACAGCTTTCTTTAGTGTTTCCCAACACAGATATACCAGACCACCATCTTCTGCCATTAGTTGGACCAAGTCCTCGTAACGTAAAAACACAAGAAAAATTGGTTGAGATTGTAATGCTACCACAAACCAACTTCAGCAAACTACTTGGACAACATTTCAAGTATTATGGACCTTTAAAATGATTTAAAGTTCAATATCAACAATAAGCAAAATCTAAAGTAGTAGCACTATAAAACAGTTAACAGATCCAAAAACAAATGAAACAGAGTCCAAACTGGCCAAAATCTTTTATTATAAAACATAAGCACTTTCAAGTTAAAAAACCCTTCATCAGACAAACTTCACATAACCATTACAGTCTTTAAATATTAAAACAGTTCTAAAAGCAACCAATTAATTTCTATACTTAACCTGCCTTTTCTTTAAGGTTGGTTTTAAAGGTACAGAGCTATTTAACCCAGGTGGGTTATCAGCAGCCAACTGTATGATCCATCTTAATTCTGCATACTCTGTATCATTAACAATACCCCCCTTTTTTATCTGTGCAACATGCAGAACCATAAAAACAAAAGTATGATCTGGAAAGCTAGAAACATGCTGATACAATGCATTATGTTTGTCCTTCTGTCTGATAGATGACATGTGGTGCAATATTCTTGTTTTTAGCTTACAGTTAGTTTTTCCAACATAAAAACATGGACACAATTTACAGCATGCCAAGTAAACTACATTCTCTGTATGGCAATCTGCAGTGAACTCAAATGTATATTTTTTGTTTGTAACAGGTTGTATAAAATAATTTAAACCGTTCACATTTGAACATGCTTTGCAATGCCTACAGGGAAAAGTCCCTGTTCTCATATGTGCAGGGGAAACACTGTTAGCCTTCATCTTATTTTTTAACCCAGGTTCTATGCATAGCATATCTTTTATATTACTATTTCGCTTGAAGGTGAATCTAGGTTTCTCATCTAAAATATCCTTCAAGTGATTGTCACTTCTTAATATCTTCCAGTTTTGCTTAATAATATCACATATCCCATACACATTATTACTATAAAGTAGCATTAGCTTAGAGGTTTTATCATATTTATTAGATGACTTCAACTTGTCCCCCTGCATTCTCTATTATCAGAAAACCATGGTCTAGTCCTGGCTTCCCTGTTGGATATTATGCTGTCCTTAGTTTTTTCTAAGTTTTCCTTTGGGTACCCCTTTTCCTTGAGATGTTCATTTAACACATCAATTTCTTTGTGAAACTCATTATTATCTGTGCACAGCTGAGAAACTCTACTTCCTTGCCCTTGTGTAATGTTGTGAAAAATATGCCTGGGATGCATGCTACATGCATTCACACAATGATTTCTCCAACACTGTTTCCTATGCAGGGTGGTATCCATCTTGCCAGTTACATTTTTATTTAAGGTGACATCTAAGAAGGCAATAGTCTCATTGCTGTAATTTACTGAAAACCTGAGAAAATCTGTGGTTTTCTCCAGGTAGTCAACAAAGTTCAACAGTTCATCACTGCCCTATGCTCACAACAAAAACATATCATCAACAAATCTGGCATAAAAAATTATTGAAATCTTCCATGGATGTTCACATTTAAAAATATTTTTATCTTCCCAGAAGGCTAACACTAGATTAGCATAAGAGTTGTCACAGGGTGCGCCCATGGCAACACCCTGTACCTGTCTGTAATGTGTTCCATTACAAAGAAATATGTTGTTTTCTAACACCAATGCTAATGCTTCCAGGATTAAAATGTTGGTGTTCTCATCATATATGTTAACTGTATGCAGTACCTCTTTCACTGCCTTTAGCCCAAATTCATTTGTGATGACCGTGAACAGACTATTAACGTCCATGGTTACCATCAACACACTCTTCAAATCTGAAGTTTGGCAAGCATCATACAATTTTGCTAATATTTTAACTTAATAAATTAAGGGAAGCTAAGAGGCTTGTGTTTTGCTACATTTTGGTCTAAAACAGTTAACTGAAGTGCAAAAAAATAAATAAATAAATAAATAAAATAAAATAATTATCTTATCTGCCAAGGATGGGGCAGGATTAATTCTAGACCCTTCAGAGTGTGTTGAGGGTACCAAGCAGATGGGAGCTCTGTGAATATGAGCAGGACACAATTTGTAGTAAAGGAGGTTTACTCAAGAGCAATACTTGTTTGCTGGGTGAGCAGTCAGTATTATAGATCTATGGAAAACAATGAGTGGGAAAGGTACTTAAATAGCTTATACAACAGACAACAGCAATGAAAGAGGAGATGAGATGGATGTTCGCTGGAAGTCAGATGACCATTAGGGATGGGACCAGTTATATAGCCTTTTAAAACCACAACAGAAAAAGGATGGGAGGATTAGGGGAAAACATCAAGCTGCAAGAAACAGGCTAGCTAGACAGGTATCTAATCAAATAAAGCTAATATTGAAGTTTTAGTCCTATGACTCTGAGCTACAGGTCACAACTCCAAGTAGGCTAGAATTTCAGAAATGTTATCTTAATGTCTTAGTGGGAGTGGTGGAACAGACTGAAAGAAGAGGGGAAGACAAAGGCACTGCAATGCAACTTTAAGAAGGTAAATGATAAGCAGAATATAAGACTCTAGCAGCAAATATAAACAGCTGTAAAAGTAATTAAGCATCAATCCTGGAGCAGAATATCCAATTCTCCCACTACTGAAATTCTACCACAGTCTAATGTGCCAGGTGTTGTAGAAATTTAAAAGCAACATCGTTTATGGCACAATGTAGCAATAAATGACCAAATAAAGCTCAAATATGGCAGTAGTTCACAGTTCTGCACCAACTGAGAATAAGACTATAAGGCAAACAGCTAGCTTTTACAAGTAATGATATTTATGGATATAGAAGAGCAGTACAATGTATAAACAATGCTAAGATCTTGAAGTAATTTACAGTCTTCCTACAACTGCAAATGAAGCTACAAAACTAAGGTCCCAGAACAAACTAAACAAATACAAACAGATAACTTTTGGCTAGAATATGGAGAAAAGCAGAAAAGTACAAAATAGTATCACCACAAAGGTCACTGTAAGTGCAGCTTAAAATATTTAAGAGGATTGAAAATGAAAAGCTATTTCCTTTTTAAAACAAAGCTCGTTTCTCACTGTTTAGGGTTTTCCACACCTTTCTGAGTCTTGCATAAAAGATGCTAGGTGAGCGTAGCTCTGTAGTGGATATAGCAGGCTTGCTATAGAGGGATCCAATCAAATAAAGCCAATATTAGAGCTCTCATCCTACGAGCTACAAGTCAATGACCTTAGGTAGGTTAGAATTAGAAATCATTTAGCTTGGCTGAGAGCAAGATGGCTGCCATCCTGTAGGGAGTGCTGAAACCCAGTAGAGCACCTTACCTTAATATTTTACATAAATACAAGCAAGATAATATTCTCTATATCACCAAATATATGGTATAGGCATATGAGCAACTTAAGGTACGAACTTGAGTAAGAAATAAATTTGATCCTCGGTAAAAAGACAGGATTTCTGCAGATTGCTGTGAGGGTCTCTGCCACATGTGAGCTCAGTGCTGACAACTGCTAGGCCAAGGTAATCCTGAATTACAATACAGAAGAATTTCTACCAAATACAGTAAGACTGGCCAAACAAAATGCCTAATCATCAGGAATCTATGGAAAGCCAGACTACTAAATCAAAATTTACTACAATAAATTCACCTGAAAAGGATACAACATCCAAAAGAGCCAGAATTAGCAAAGCTGTGGAATCTAGTAAAATTGCAAACTCAAATAAAAACAAGACAGAAAACTCTAACCTAGAAGACTTGAAAGTGGCTTTGCAACCCATTCAGGAAGCTATACAAAACTTATCAATTCAAATTAATGCAATTGGCTCATCTACAGATAAAATACCTACAAGACTGGACAAAATAGAATCTAAAATTATGGATCACGACATTCAAATAGAAAATATTCAAAAGGAATCAAATACCAACAAAAATGATATTCAGGAAATACAAGCAAAAATCCTGGATCTCGAAGTCAGATCTAGACGGAACAACTTAATTATAAGGGGCATCCCTGAAAATGTAGATCAAAATAAACTGCTGAACACATTATCAGAAATATTTGCCTTATTCCTAGAAAATGACCTAGAAGCTAACCAAATCACCATTGAGAGAGCACATAGGGCTCTTAGATCAGCACCAGTAGTAACTAGTCCAAGAATTGTATATGCCAAGATCCTTAACTTTCTTCATGTTAACAAAATACTACTTGCTGCTAAAGCAAAAAAATTTGTGGTTTGGAATGGCATGAATATAACCATTGCTCAAGATCTACCATATCAAATTAAACTAGAAAGACAAAAGCTTGCCCCTTACTGTTCTTTCCTCATAACCAAACAAATCAGATTCCAAATGAAGTTCCCCAACACACTTGCTTTTATAATGCAAGACCACAGATACTCATGCAACAACAAGGAAGAAGCAGCTTCGACTTTTCTTAAAGTATTTAAAACAAACCCAGGAAAAAACACGTTTTAAAACCCAATGAACGCTAGTTATGCTCTCACTGCCACAACCAAAAAGAAAAGAGGTTCCTATCGCATAATCCAGTTTACCTGTTCTGTATAACTTGCTTCTGCTAGGCTTCGTTTTCCCCTGATAATTTCCGTTCGAGGGGCCCTGCGTTTTGTATCCGAAATCAAGTGCTGGTTCCTGGGTATGATCTTCACATGGTCGTCGGTCTAAAATAGAAGCTCCAGCTCCCATCAGGTTATGCTGTCAACGTAACCCCTGCATGGAGGTTGAATTCCCAAGGTGCAATGCTTCCTTAAAGCTACAGAGCCCAATTCTACACAGTCCAGCACTGAAAGAGAATTAAGATGGAAGTGGAGATAAGAAAACAACTCAAGCAACCCGAGGATACAGCAAAAATTTGTGGACGAAGCAGGCACTTACTAATATGGATGAAATACTGGATATCTCACAATACAAAGGTACTTTAACAACTACCTGGTGACTGTAAAATATGATAGGATTCAGAAGAAATAGAAGGGTTTAATACATATAACACTGTACTGTTTAAAGGGCAAACAGTGGAAATTCATAATATAGGTGGATCTTATGTTCGTTTGCACCTTAGTCACTGTTTATTCAGTTTAAAAAACAAAAGCGTTTTCTACTTAGACCTATAAGAGAGGAATTTGTGGATTATGGACATAACCAGTTGGACATTCAGATTTGTTTACAGTATAAGCCTAAAAAAAATGTTGTTTGTGCAGTTTTGTTGAAAACATGTTGTTTCAAAATATTTTAGCAATGTTCAAATCCTTTATGAATATAGATTCCGAGAGAGGGGATCTAGATAAAATAAGGGCTTTAATGCTTTCTACTTAAATGTAATTATATAGGTAACCTAGCAATTTTCTCACTTTACCTTTAATGTGTGCTCTGTATGATGTTTCAAGCTGCGGTACTAGGGATAGACTAGGTTTCTATGCTCTGCTGGTATTGGTTTAATGAAATGGGATACTGGAGGAATGGGGATTCCTCATGGCTGAACCCTAAATTGAGTTCCTATTTTTTATACCTAACAACTGTGCTTCTAATAAGAACTGGTATCCCAATCTCTTCCAGGGTGACAGAGGTAGTGGTTAGGCACTGGGATAAGGCTGGAATAGTTTCTCATCTATGTCTAAAAATTTATGTATGTGTTCGGGGTCCAGCAGTGATGTTGTTATTTAACAATACAGTACATAGCTACCGGTTTTGGATTCAGGTACTAAAGAAAAGATGTTGAAGTTAGCCTCATGGAATGTTAAAGGTTTACAAACAGAAAATAAGAAAAAACTTTTCATGCATCTTGTCTATAAATCCAATCTAGACTTTGTAATGATACAAGAAACACACTTACTAAAGGAGCAGTGGGTTCACACGGCAAATAAAAAATGGATCAAATCCATTATAGCAGCAGGCAATAATACCAATAAAGCAGGAGTTGCCATCATTATAAAAAAATTGTTCCAATACAATATTTTAAGACAAGATTCAGATCCAGGAGGCAGATGGTGTTATTTTATAACCAAAATTGACAAAGTAGACAAACCAATCTTGATAGTAAATGTATATGCCCCTTGCTCCTCCCAACACAAATTTATTATGGGCATCTATAACTTAATAAACTCTTTCCCAGAGCACTACTACATCCTAGGGGGGAACTGGAACTCTATTCAAGATCCAAATATGGATAGAACAAACAACAAAACTAAATTCAACCAACAGGCCAATACTGCCCTTTTCGAAATTAAAAATGATTTTAGACTAAGCGACCCACACCTCATTACCGTCCCTCACACAAATAATAAAGGTTTTACCTTCTTTTCACAGTGTCATAAAACTTGGTCCAGACTGGATTTCTTCTTAGTCTTGGACACCTTTTTACAATTTGAACTTTCACTAGACATAGAACCTAGATCTCTATCGGACCACTCGAAAATCACCCTTACAATAGATTGGGCACATTTCAGCGCCCGGCAAAACTATAATAGATTCTGGCACTTGAACCCTAATCTTTTAGAAAAACCCGATATTAGAAAAGAAATTGACTTCTTACTGGACCAATGCATTTTATCCATTGTGGATAACACCTTTCCGTTCGATATAACTTGGGCTACCACCAAGGTATTAATTAGAGGGATGTTAATCAATAAATATGCTTTCTATAAGAAAAATATTTTCACCAAAGAAAAAAGTATCAAGGATGAAATATCTAAACTTGAGCTTAGGTTGCAGCAGCTTTATTCCGTGGAGGTAGAGAACTCCATTAATCAACTACAGGCTAAGTTATTAGCTCTACAAGCAGAAAACCTATAATTTCAAGAAATAAAAAACCTAGCCAATTACTCACAGTGGGCCCAACTCCCCTCTAGATTCTTGGCAAGGCTGTTGAATCAACATAAACCTAATCCACATATCTCTGAACTTATTTTTCAGCAAAACAGTTATTCTAACTCACAAGATATAATTAAGGTCTTCGAGAGAATATATGAAGAAGTATACAACCCTACCCCCAAAACATTCAATGAACAGGATTTACTTCTATTCATTAATGGATTAAACTTTCCCAGATTAGAGGTACAACAACAAACTTCTTTATCAGCTGAACTTACACAAGTGGACATCAAAACAACAATTAATAACCTTAAAAATAATAAGGTCCTGATGGTTTCTCAGCCGAGTTCTACAAATGCTTTAGTTCTAAGATGTTGATCATACTACAACACCTATATAATCACATAATACAAGAGGGTATTTCTGATCCGCACCTAAATGCATCCAGAACCATATTAATACCTAAACCTAACAAGGACACGACCAACCCTAATAATTATAGGCCCATTTCTATTATTAATTTGGATATGAGAATTATGGCAGCAATTTTGGCTAACAGAACTAAGACAATAATTACAAAAATTATTTCCCCAGAACAATCTGGGTTTATCAATCAGAGGCAAACAGTCGATCAAACTCTAACTCTTGAAGCAATGATATCTTTATCCCTAATGAAACAAACACCTATCTGCACCTTAGCTATAGATGCTTCTAAAGCATTTGATAGAATCAATAAGTCATTTCTGACCTTGATTCTGCAAAAATTTAACTTTCCTACACAGTTTATTCACTATATAAACACTTTACACAACAAAGCATATACCACTCTACAAATTAACAAACTTAGCTCCAAAAAAATAAAAATTAACAATGGGATTAGACAAGGCTGCCCCTTATCACCTTTCCTATTCAATCTATATATTGAGCCGTTATTTTTACTAATAAAACAAAGAACATATCATAATATACCGGTCCTTTTTAACACTGAGATTTCACTGTCAGCGTACGCAGACGACTTAAATATATATTATTCTCTTCCCAACACGGATCTTTTCAAAATCAATAACTCAATAGAAATATTTTCTAAATTCGCGAACTATAAGGTAAACTTGGATAAGACAACAATATTCCCGATTAATAACTACGCACAATACCCAACTGTAGGTACTATACCTAATATTAAAGTCAGTGACCACATACAATACCTAGGAATAGCATTCTATACCGATGCACATAATTACTATCAGGACAATGTGATTAAAACATGGGACACCATACAAAAAGACTTGGTAAGATGGACACAATTAAAACTCCCCATTCTCTCTAGAGTAGCCATCACTAAAATGAATATCCTCCCCAGAATACTTTTTATATTTAACGCAACCAATACACTGATTCACAATAAAGTCTTTAATAACATCCAATCAATCCTCTCAAAATTCATCTGGCATCCAAGACCTAGCAGGATAAGTTATCAAAAACGTATATATCCAAAGGACAAAGGGGGGATGGGCTTGCCCGACTTTAAACTGTATTATGAAATTACCAAAGGTAGTAGATTAATCAATATTGCAAATTACAGGGAACAAACCAATATGTGGTGCCCAACTTGGATGAAATTATATCACAACTATGTTAAAACATTACAATTTAATCCCAAGGCCCTCCCATTTCTAAAGGGAATGTCCAGAAGAAGATACAAATTACAAAACGACTTATGGGAACAAATTAAAATAACACAAAATCTCTTCAAATCACTAAATCTACTAACTGCTTTTTATACTTTCCAACCTTTACACCTTATCCCCAATATCCAACTAAATGAAAAGATGATTGACCTGAATTCATACCCACTATTGAAAGAAAAAACAGTTTTAGACATTTATCTACTTAGGCAGGAATCTGTAACTAATATTAGAAACAAACTTAATCTCCCGCCTAAATATACAATTATGGTAAGACAACTGAAATAATTATGTTACAGATTTTGGAAGGATACTAACATCCCAGACCAACAGATAGCTACGTGTAGAACGCTGTGGGATATGATGACACGGAAAAAAAAATTATTTCAAATGCCTATAAATTCATTATCTCACTTAGACACACGAAAGAAGCCATTCATTCCAATTACTGGACAAAACAAGATCCTACAATTACCTCCAATATAATTGCACAGGCAATTCAGAAATTCTCCAAAGACATTCTCCTTCAGAAGCTCAGATATACTCAACTTATGATCCTAAACAATGCATATTTTACGCCCTCAATATTAAATAAAATGTTCAAAGAACTCCCACCTTTTTTCCAATTCTGCCCCTCCAAAGAAGCTATTATACATATATTTTGGAGTTGTAAATGTACATACAAACTATGGTGTGCCTTAAGAGTCAAATTAGAGAAAATGGGATATGAAAAATCAACCTTATCCTGGAAATTTGCTCTCCTACACATACCTCCTATAGGAATGAAGAATAATCACTTGCACATCCTAATAACATTTATGTTAATAAAATATTACATCACACTAAATTGGAAAGACAGGTCCATAATAACATGGGATGGTTTCAAGCAAACAGCTAGTAAACAGCTTTTGGCACATAAATATTTATGGTATTCCATGAGGAATAAAAGGACCCAGAAGGACACTTGGAAACTGATATCTGAACACATTCTGGCATGACTGTAATTCATAACTCTGTATGCTGCATAGTTTGATATAGATGAGAATTGTATATAGGTTATTACTGTATATAGGTTTTATGTTTGTAGGTCTGTATGTTGTGTGTTATTGTTTATTCTCTGTTAAATCATTTTCCTGTTTTCATTTTGTTTTGATATAACCCTAATAAAAAGGAATTGGAAAAAAAAATAAATAAATAATTTAGCTTAATTTCTCAGTGGGAGGTGGTGCAGACAGAAAGAACAGGGGAACAGAAAGGCACTGTAATGCAACTTTAAGCAGTTAAATGATAAGCAGAATATAAGACTCCAACAGCAAAACTGGAATATAAACAGCTATAAAAGCAATGAAGCACTAATCCTGGAGCAGAATATACAATACTGCCACTACTGCAATTCTACCATTAGCCACTTGCTCAGATATAATTTACAAAAAACATATTTGCCACATATTTTGATGGTGCTTTCTAGTATCTACTCTAGTTCTACAAAAAATATATTTATACTTTGGTACCTGTGGATTGTGTAGGTGAAAACTTTTGCTGTATTCAGAAACTGAATACTTAATTATATAAATGGATTTAGCTACCTACAGTTTACAAAACTGGCAGAAAAAGAAGGCATTGTGTGGAGCTAAAACATTCTATACAAGAGCTAGTAGTCACTTGTACACTCAGACCTGTTTAACTTGAGGATGTAAAGCATAGGTAAATCAGTCTACCCTCCTCCACTAAGATGTTATACACAACAATAGACAACAGCATAGGCTTCGAGTATGTAAAGATGCCACTAAATTACTGAATATGTTATATGAACAGTGGGGGGATTACCTTCATTTAAAAAAAAAAACTTACTGCCAGTTCAACTGAATGGGATTGATTGTCCACATTTAGCTGGCACTTAATTTGCAAAATAAACCATAGTCACAGCTAAACTGAAAACTTTCCTTGCTATTCTCTTCCCAGATATCTTGGGTATAAGGGATAACTCCTATTCTACCTCTCCCCACAAATGTCACCTCCATCACTATATGCATCTACTCACAAATGTGAGGAGTGCCTCATTACTGTTTCCACACTTCTCAATCTTGCAGTGGCCATATTAACCACATCAAGTGGGCCAACTATGTGCAAGGAACATACAAAAACACATTAAAATGTGAGCATGCAGCTCTTTCCTCAACAAGAAAAAGAAGGCTTACACGACAGTGTGTGTGTGTGTGTGTGTGTGTGTGTGTGTGTGTGTGTGTGTGTGTGTGTGTGTGTGTGTGTGTGTATGTGTAGACACATTGTAACTCTGCTGGCCTGCACTACCACTCCAGCACGTGCTTCTGATTGCAAAGGCAGTGTGAGGGAAAGCTGTGCTCAAAGGATAGGTTCGTCCAAACCCTCGGAACTGACTTGGTCGCTTGCTAAAGCTCTTGGCAACCAGAAACTCTTGAGCTTCCCCTCTACTCACAATGCATCTGGTATATTACCTCAGATCCAGTTTGCTGATAAAATATGCAGAAGAGGTAGATAAGGAAGGCAGACACTAAATTCCAACAGGGACCATGTCTGGGTCAGTTAGAATTAAAAATAATCAACCAGACTGAGATGAGGAAGGAATTGCCCGTTCTTTCAAAAGAATTAGGCAGAAGGGTAGAGCAATGGGAGTTGAGAATACATGAAAATCAACAACTCAGATGGAACATTATGATAAATACATAACTTCTGTATCTGAAGTTGTTAATTTTCATGTTATCCTCAAAGGATGGGACAGAGTCCCCAGTTACCTTGTTTCCTGGATGGACTAAGGAAGGATATTCCTAAGTACCATTAAGCCAACTAATGCCCTGCCCCTGGAGAGCAGATCTAATTTGTAATGAGTGATGAAGGTATGGGGGTTAGTCCATGTTGCTGCTGCACATATGTAATTCATGAATTATCTAGCTTGGAAAACTGCTGACGTAGCTATATCCCTTGTGGAATGAGCCTTAGGGGTTCTTGGTAAGGGAGCACTGGATTTGGAATATATAAAGGAAATGCAGCTAGCCAACCATTTTGCTAAGGTGACATTGGATACAGCTTGTCCCAGCTTAGTGTGAGAAAAGGAGATAAAAAGCTGATCCACTTTTCTGAAATACTTTGTCCTGTGAAAGTAAAAGCATAACTGTCTGTGCACATCTAAAGTATGTAGGCAATACTCTCCTTTGTTAGAATAGTTTGAGAAGAAAACAATCAGATCAATACATTCATTGATGTTGTTCTCAGAAACCACTTTTGGAAGGAACGATGGGTTAGTACTGAGTGAAACCCTGACTGTATGAAGACTAGATATGGAGGTTTGGATGATAAGGCTTGAATCTCAGAAATTCTTCTAGCTGAAGTAAGTGTGACCAACAGAATGGTTTTCCAGGAGAGGAATTTAAGATTACAAGTGTGGGCAAGTTCAAATGGTTGTTGAGTGATTTCTCATAATATCAGGTTGAGACCCCATGGTGGAATAGGATCCTTAAAAAGAGGTCTTAATAGTAGTGCACCTTTTAAGAAGTACTTGCAGAGTTTATGAGAGGCCACAGAAGAGTCATTGAAACCAAAGTGGAAGTTGGAGATGGCTGCTAGTTGGACTTTAATGGTGGAGACAGAGGCTCCATTGTCAAATAGTAATGCTAAAAATTTGAGAATTTCAGGAACTGGAGCTGAAAGGGGGGCAATATCATTCTGTAGGACCCAACAGATGAACTTTTCCCATTTGCTTGAATATAGCTTTCTACTGGAAAGTTTATGAGACGATAGTAGAATGCGTTAAACAGGAGAAGACAGCATTGGTTGTCTGGCTACTACTGGAAGTGGAGAATACCAAGCCATCAGCTTGAGACTGTGAATGTCAGTATGTGGCATGCCTGTTGGGTGGGACAGGAGATCTGGAATTGGATCCAGTATCCAAGGTTGTTTGATTAGGTGAGGCCACAGGAAGGGGAACCAAATCAGTTGAGGCCAAGAGGGGGCTATGAGGATGACTTTGCTCTTTAACTTGATGGCTTTCTGAAAAAATCTGGGAATCAAAGGTATTCGTAGGAAGCCGTAAAGGAGACTGGAGGCCAGTCATAAAGAAGAGCATCCCTTGGGTCTTCCCCCTTTGGGGGGATCAGGGCAAAATAGCTGCTGCATTTGTTGTTCAGGGGAGAGGCAAAAAGATCAACAAAGCTGGCCCCATGATCAGAAAATTCTGTCTGATACTCTCTGATTGAGGGACCACTCGTGAGGTAGAAGAATGGACCTACTTAATCTATCTGCAATCACAGTGGGCTTCCCCAGAAAGTGCGCTTCTACAAGAAAGTGGTTTGATTAGATTGCCCATTTCCACACTCTCAGAGTTTCTTGACACAGCGGATAAGACATGGTCCCCCCTTGTTTGTTGATATACCAGACTACTACCTGTCTGTCTGAATCCAAATCCTTCCTGAGGGGAGAGCGTCTTGAAAGGCTTCCAACACTAAAAGCATTGCCCTCATCTCTAGAACACTGATATGTAGTGAGGTCTCTACTGGGGACCAAGTGCCTTGGACTGTCCTTCTACTCCAATGCCCCCCACCCCAGCAGAGAGGCATCAGGCTGAGGGGGGGTGTGTAAAATTTGCTCGGAACAAGCCTACCATGCTAAATTTTTCTTCCAAATGTTGGTGATTGAAATTGGTGTAGACATGGGATTGACCATTGTGCCGCCAGTAAAAGCTGATGAATCCACATATGGTACCTGGCCAGAGGTACAAGAGTTAGTGATGCCACCAGGGAGCCCAGAGTTCATAGGATTAGTTTGGCTGGCACTTTGTTTTTGCTGATTATGCTCAAGACCTGAAATTGAATTGCCCATAGTCGTTGTGGAGGGAGACGGGCTATGGAGTTTCTTATGTTTAAGCAGGTATCTATAAATTCTAGCACTTGACTTGGCTCTAGCTGACACTTTTCATAACTGACAGCTATTCCTAAGGAGGAACATGCTTGAAGAACCTTTTGTCTGGTTTCTACAAGCTGATGCCTGGTCATGGCAGTAAAGAGACAGTTGTCTAGGTAAGGAAACACTCTGAATCAGTGCATTTTCTAGTGAGCTGTTACTACTGCCATGTATTTGGTGAACATCCTGGGGGCTGCGGTGAGACCAGAGGGCAGTACTCTGAACTGGTACTGACTGGCTCCGGCCAGAAGCATAAGAATCCCCTGGATCGCCTGTGCATTTTTATACCAGAATTTGGTTTGGCTAACTGATTTATTCAGTTTGCTGAGATCTAGAACAGTTCTCCAGTCCCCTGTCTTTTTTGCCACTAAAAATTACCTTGAGTAAATTCTGGATCCTATCTGGTCTGAGGGACCTCTTGAATGACTCACTTTTCTAGTAGTTTTTGAATTTCTAGTGCTACTCTATCCCTTTGATTGGGCGGAACATCCGGGATATGTTTGTAAGAGGATGGGGACAGTTAGAAAGTAATAAAATAACCTCTGGATATAATTCCCTGCACCCATTTGTCTGAAGTTATTTGTAGCCAAGCTCTCTGGTGCAGGGAAAAATGACCCCTGACAGCCTCCAAAGTAGGGCATTTGGGTCTCCTTTCAGGAGTGCTGAAAAGGTTTACCGAAAAATGAACCTCAGAAACCTTGTTTCTGTGGACTCCTTCTGCCATGATGGTGGCATCTACCACTGCAGCTCCCCCCTCTGCTCCTGAGGGAGCTGTCACTACATGTGTCAGGAAAGGACCCTTGGGATTTTTTGAACCACATTTTCCCACAAGTGCATTGGTTCCTTGAGAAAGGTCTCTGAAAAATGGAAAAACATATGCCCACTGCAGAAGGGTTTTTTCCATCTTTCTCACACCTAGTAAGCATGTCTTTAATTTTGGGCCCAAACAAGGACGTGTCGTCAAAGAGAGCATTGATGAACGTAGACTTGAAGGGTTCCGCAAAGTCACACAAACACATCCAGGCTTGTCTCATTAAGGTTATGCCTAAACAGATGGCTCTTGTCATTGCTTCAGCTGCATGAGAAATGAGCCTCATGGACGAGTTAGATATGGAATCAGGGTGGACAACTGCAAAGTTATGGAATCCTGAACCTTGTCAGAGACAGCTGCTGAGAGGGTATCTGAAAGTTCTTTAATCAGATCCCTCTGCAACCTCATAAAGTATTTAAACAGTCCACCAGAACCAACAAAGGTTCAACCAAGAAAATAAAATGAAATTCGAACCACAGTGTGCACTGAATGAATACTCAAGATCTGAAACACGAAGATTTATTCAACCAACAACAGACTAAGCATATGCTTTCACCAGCAACCTGGCTTCTTCAGAGTCTGACAGTAAAACACTCCATATAAAAAACACTCCACATTTAAAGCAAGAATGCATTCTCCCCACCCATCAAATTAATCAATAAATCAATCAAACAGACAATTTCTTAAGAATACATTTACAACCAAGTATTAGTTTAAAAAAACAATTCATAACATTTAATAAACTTATAATAGTCATACACTACATATGTATACATATAAAATGTAATATAAAATTGCAGTTCCTCTAAATAACACTACTTAAGTATTTTAACTGAGGCTTTATGGTGACACATTCATTTAGCCCAGAGCCTGGTAGCATTGAGCCTAAGCTGCCATTCCATTTCTAACCTTGCTACCCTGTTCTGTGCATCACACTGAATGTTAGACTTAACCCTATCTATAATAAAAATAAAAATTTGTTAAAATTCCCACATACTGCACTATGCAAATAAAGTGCATTGTGCTCATCCTTTCTCCTGATTGAACTGACATGTTCCCCTATTCTTGTTTTCAAGCTTCGTGTAGTCATGCCCACATAAAATGCATCGCATGACATACAAGCAAGATACACAATTCTTGGTGCTACAATTACAAGCACCTGGACAGGATATCGTACGTTGATACCCCACTACACTTACGTACGTCCCAACTGCTATGTATCTACATCCTCTACAGGAACCACATTTGCTCATGACAGATCTAGTGTTGCTTCTACACTCTCTTTCAAGTATACTCTTCAGGTTCTTTCCTTTTCCATAGACAATCACCGGGGTATCACCTAGGATCATTTTAATATCTTTACTCAGAAAATATTTCCACAAATTTCTGAGACTAGAACCTAGTTCATTAGCTCTTTCATTGTATGTTAAAACAAATTTTGCTTTATTTGTTTTATTCAATGTGCTGACACTACTACCTATGTTTGCACCCTCCTCCCCTTGCCCTCTTAGAATAGGACTATATTTGTTTCTTCTTCTTCTATATACTTCTTTTTTGATGTTAGTTAACATTGATAGCGGGTACCCCCTGTCAACAAACATTCCAATCAATGTATAAATTTCCTTCTTAAATAAATCATCATTACTGATTAATCTACATAGCTGGACCATCTGGCCCTTAACTACACCTCTCCTTTGGTGCAGAGGGTGACAACTTGTGTAGTGCAGCATCGAGTTTGAATAACTAGGTTTCCTGTAAATTGTACTCACCAGTCCTTCTTTGGTCTTAAATAAGGTAATGTCCAGGTAATTTACTCTCTCTTTGTTCCAGGTGTGTGTAAATCTAAGGAAATCTGTGGTTTCATTAATGTAAGAGCAAAATTCCTTAACACTTTCCGCATCCACTTTCCAAAATATAAGGAGGTCATCTAAAACCTACAGTACAAAGAATGTTGCCCTTGTACTTTGAGTTTAACACAAATTGCTTTTCCCATGCCCATAGCACTAAATTAGCATAGACAGGGGCACAACGGGCACCCATCGCTACCCCTGTCTTTTGTTGATAGATCTCTCCATCAAATTGTATAAAGTTATTATGTAGTATGATTTCCATCAAGTCATGACATATCTCCAGTCTTTCTGTATCAAAACTGGGACTAGTCAAAGACTGTCATAAAACAGTTCCAGCCCAGTTTGATGTGGTATCACTGAGAATAAGTTAATGACATCGACAGTCAAAACCCAAACATCTCATTCCCAATGCCCTTAACACTTCCTACCCTTTCCAAACAATGCCACGAATCCTTTAGTATGTGGTCAGCATCCATTAATGCTTTTTACAAAATGGTCCACAAATGCAGCCATTGGTTCTGTCTTGGAACCCTTTGCAGAAACAATTGGTCTAAACTGCACATTTTCTGTCCCTTTGTGGACCTTTGGGATTCCAAAAGCTTGGGCATAGTAGGAAACTTCACACAAAGAAACTCATACTCAACCTCATTAATAACTCCTTGATGTAAAGCATCAAACAAAAACATGTCTATTCCTCTATATGCTCTATTAGTTTCATTAATTGATGCTCTAGTGTATGTGTTTTCATCCCCAAGCAACCTGAATATACAACTACTGTAGTCTATTTTATTCATGATGACCATTCCTCCCCTTTGTCTGGTTTCATACATCTAACCTTCTGTGTTGACCATAATTCTTGTATAACCTTTCTTTCATTCTCTGATAAATTATCCTTGACCTCAGATTTTTGCCTGCAGATTTTCCTAAACTCATATTCTACCATCTGTTCAAATCCAGTGATCTCTGAGTTTATGGGAGGCATGAAGCAACTTTTTCTTTTGATCCCTAAAGATACGTTCTCGTCTGTAGACATCATAGCACATGAACCCTGACCAGCAAAATATAATTGCAAATTAACCTTCCTAATATATAACTTTAAGTTTAGTAAAACTTGTGCAATATCTAGCTTGAAATTTGGCACAAAGTTTGTACCTTTGCTAAACAGTTCAAAATACACATCACTAATATCCATTTCAATGTAATTATATATTGTGAAGCCTTTGCTTCTAACAATGTCACATGATAATGAAGAAGTACATACATCCAACACATCAGTGTTAGCTGAAGCAAATTCTTGACTTAAACAAATATTGTTGGGTTCATTATGAGTTACAGGCACATACATATTTACATTGCTATCCTGTGTCTTACTACAATTTCCCATTACATCAAAACTTCTGTACTGCACTTGCTTTACATTGTCCAAAATACACTCATTTGTATGGTGTAAATTTTGATCACTTACATTCTGCATGTCACTTTGTTTTTACTCAAAAATTCACAGTTCGTGGGAAACTCCAACACAAAATCAAAACATACATTAAAGTCTAACGTATTGGTAACAACATCGTTGGCTTTACATCTACTAGATTTAATAGTTCACCCTCCTTCTTCTTGGATGCTGGCGTGGAGATTTGGCGTTTGTGGCTGCTTGTTCAAGAGCCTCTCCGACCTTGGGAAAACCTGCGGCTCTAAAAATCATCCCTTCTTCCACATACAATTCCTGTGTCACATCCATATCATCACCACCAATATCTTTTCATGATTAGTACCATTGAAATTGAACACTTTTCTACCGGTGGAGTACGCTGCTTTATTTTTGTAATCTGCAGCATCCCTGGCCAATTTTTGTGTTTAATGGCCCTGTTTTTTTCCACAAAAGCCTCAATGTTTTTAAAAACTTTTTCAAAATTCACTTTATATTGTAAAAACAATAAGTCGGATGTAATACTAAAGTGAAGCTTGCTAATCTCTTCACGTAAAACATTGAGTCTATTGTTATTGTTCCGAATGATTAAATCAAGAAGCTCCATACCTGCTTTTTGAAACAGTTCAACCAGGTCTTGAAAAATGTCAGAATCCATTTCTACCCCCATCGGCAACTTCCATAAACGTAAACCCTTAGGGACTTGGTTAAGCCCCCTCGATTTAATCAGGAACAAGTTGTCTAATTGCATCGCTCTATATTTTCTACTTAGTTTTTCATACTGGGATATCTGCTCTTTAAGAGAAGGAAGATGACTGCTTTTGTCCATATCACGATTCCACGTTGCTCCAAAGACCTCCGTTGTAGCTTCAAAGTCCGGCATTTCAAACCAAGCCGACAAATCCTGTCTCCTAGACGTACTCTGTACTGCTATAGGTGACGCTGGCTCATGGCCATTAAACACAAAAAATTGGCCAGGGATGCTGCAGATTACAAAAATAAAGCATCATACCCACCGGGTAGAAAAGTGTTCAATTTCAATGGTACTAATCATGAAAAAGATATTGGTGGTGATGATATGGATGTGACACAGGAATTGTATGTGGAAGAAGGGGATGATTTTTTAGAGCCGCAGGTTTTCCTGCGAAGGTCGGAGAGGCTCTTGAACAAGCAGCCACAAACGGCCAAATCTCCACGTCAGCATCCAAGAAGAAGGAGGGTGAACTATTAAATCCTAGTAGATGTAAAGCCAACGATGTTGTTACCAATATGTTAGACTTTAATGTATGTTTTGATTTTGTGTTGGAGTTTCCCACGAACTGTGAATTTTGAGTGAAAACAAAGTGACATGCAGAATGTAAGTGATCAAAATTTACACCATACAAATGAGTGTATTTTGGACAATGTAAAGCAAGTGCAGTACAGAAGTTTTGATGTAATGGGAAATTGTAGTAAGACACAGGATAGCAATGTAAATATGTATGTGCCTGTAACTCATAATGAACCCAACAATATTTGTTTAAGTCAAGAATTTGCTTCAGCTAACACTGATGTGTTGGATGTATGTACTTCTTCATTATCATGTGACATTGTTAGAAGCAAAGGCTTCACAATATATAATTACACTGAAATGGATATTAGTGATGTGTATTTTGAACTGTTTAGCAAAGGTACAAACTTTGTGCCAAATTTCAAGCTAGATATTGCACAAGTTTTACTAAACTTAAAGTTATATATTAGGAAGCTTAATTTGCAATTATATTTTGCTGGTCAGGGTTCATGTGCTATGATGTCTACAGACGAACGATCTTTAGGGATCAAAAGAAAAGTTGCTTCATGCCTCCCATAAACTCAGAGATCACTGGATTTGAACAGATGGTAGAATATGAGTTTAGGAAAATCTGTAGGCAAAAATCTGAGGTCAAGGATAATTTATCAGAGAATGAAAGAAAGGTTATACAAGAATTATGGTCAACACAGAAGGTTAGATGTATGAAACCAGACAAAGGGGAGGAATGGTCATCATGAATAAAATAGACTACAGTAGTTGTATATTCAGGTTGCTTGGGGATGAAAACACATACACTAGAGCATCAATTAATGAAACTAATAGAGCATATAGAGGAATAGACATGTTTTTGTTTGATGCTTTACATCAAGGAGTTATTAATGAGGTTGAGTATGAGTTTCTTTGTGTGAAGTTTCCTACTATGCCCAAGCTTTTTGGAATCCCAAAGGTCCACAAAGGGACAGAAAATGTGCAGTTTAGACCAATTGTTTCTGCAAAGGGTTCCAAGACAGAACCAATGGCTGCATTTGTGGACCATTTTTGTAAAAAAGCATTAATGGATGCTGACCACATACTAAAGGATTCGTGGCATTGTTTGGAAAGGGTAGGAAGTGTTAAGGGCATTGGGAATGAGATGTTTGGGTTTTTGACTGTCGATGTCATTAACTTATTCTCAGTGATACCACATCAAACTGGGCTGGAACTGTTTTATGACAGTCTTTTGACTAGTCCCAGTTTTGATAAAGAAAGACTGGAGATATGTCATGACTTGATGGAAATCATACTACATAATAACTTTATACAATTTGATGGAGAGATTTATCAACAAAAGACAGGGTAGCGATGGGTGCCCAGCCTGTCTATGCTAATTTAGTGCTATGGGCATGGGAAAAGGAATTTGTGTTAAACTCAAAGTACAAGGCCAACATTCTTTTGTACTGTAGGTTTATAGATGGTCTCCTTATATTTTGCAAAGGGCATGAGGAAAGTGTTAAGGAATTTTGCTCTTACATTAATGAAACCACAGATTTCCTTAGATTTACACACACCTGGAACAAAGAGAGAGTAAATTACCTGGACATTACCTTATTTAAGACCAAAGAAGGACTGGTGAGTACAATTTACAGGAAACCTAGTTATTCAAACTCGATGCTGCACTACACAAGTTGTCACCCTCTGCACCAAAGGAGAGGTGTAGTTAAGGGCCAGATGGTCCGGCTATGTAGATTAATCAGTAATGATGATTTATTTAAGAAGGAAATTTATACATTGATTGGAATGTTTGTTGACAGGGGGTACCCGCTATCAATGTTAACTAACATCAAAAAAGAAGTATATAGAAGAAGAAGAAACAAATATAGTCCTATTCTAAGAGGGCAAGGGGAGGAGGGTGCAAACATAGGTAGTAGTGTCAGCACATTGAATAAAACAAAGCAAAATTTGTTTTAACATACAATGAAAGAGCTAATGAACTAGGTTCTAGTCTCAGAAATTTGTGGAAATATTTTCTGAGTAAAGATATTAAAATGATCCTAGGTGATACCCCGGTGATTGTCGATGGAAAAGGAAAGAACTTGAAGAGTATACTTGAAAGAGAGGGTAGAAGCAACACTAGATCTGTCATGAGCAAATGTAGCTCCTGTAGAGGATGTAGATACATAGCAGTTGGGACGTACGTAAGTGTAGTGGGGTATCAACGTACGATATCTTGTCCAGGTGCTTGTAATTGTAGCACCAAGAATTGTGTATATCTTGCTTCGTGTATGTCATGCGATGCATTTTATGTGGGCATGACTACACGAAGCTTGAAAACAAGAATAGGGGAACATGTCAGTTCAATCAGGAGAAAGGATGAGCACAATGCACTTTATTTGCATAGTGCAGTATGTGGGAATTTTAACAAATTTTTATTTTTTATTATAGATAGGGTTAAGTCTAACATTCAGTGTGATGCACAGAACAGGGTAGCAAGGTTAGAAATGGAATGGCAGCTTAGGCTCAATGCTACCAGGTGCCCTGGGCTAAATGAATGTGTCACCATAAAGCCTCAGTTAAAATACTTAAGTAGTGTTATTTAGAGGAACTGCAATTTTATATTACATTTTTATATGTATACATATGTAGTGTATGACTATTATAAGTTTATTAAATGTTATGAATTGTTTTTTTAAACTAATACTTGGTTGTAAATGTATTCTTAAGAAATTGCCTGTTTGATTGATTTATTGATTAATTTGATGGGTGGGGAGAATGCATTCTTGCTTTAAATGTGGAGTGTTTTTTATATGGAGTGTTCTACTGTCAGACTCTGAAGAAGCCAGGTTGCTGGTGAAAGCATATGCTTAGTCTGTTGTTGGTTGAATAAATCTTCGTGTTTCAGATCTTGAGTATTCATTCAGTGCACATTGTGGTTCGAATTTCATTTTAACCTCATAAAGTATACCAAGGAATTCAAACACTATAAGGAAAAAGTTGATGAAGCATAAACTCACTTATTTATCCTATCCATTGTCCTGGATTACCTGTTAGTAGGATGAATAAAGGAACTTTCATCTACCAGTTCCTTTTTGGTAGCTGCTGCATCTACCGGTAAGCCTTTTGTCCAGAAAGGTTTGTACAAGGGTGCAGTAATGATCTTATCTGGTCTCTGAGGTATTGGCTCAGTAGAATCATGGGCCTTCCACACCCACTGAAAGATCAAATCAATGATCTCATCAGCGGGCAGGGCCACCCAGGAGGTATATGGTCGGGTGCCAAAGGCCTACAGGTAAACAGATTCCTCCAAAGTAGGATGGTTGGACTGCCAACCAGATCTCTGTTTCAAAATTTCCAGGACATCATCAGGAGGTGATCGTAGCAATCCTTCACCTTCCTCAAAATCTGTCCTCAGTAAATGATTCTTCAGGGGACTCAAACTGTTCCCTCTTACACTTCTTCTTCTGATGAACCTCCTCCATGGGATGCTCCAAGGAGTTATTGCAAGAGGATATTCCTGAATGTGGGAATTCCTGAGGTCTTGACAGCCACTGTCGCTGGATACAGTGGATGAGATTCTGGTGCAAGGAGAGACTTGGAAATCTGTTCCAAGGGGGGGGTGCAATGAACTGGTGTGTTGGAGTAGACAAGGCCCTCTCCATTGCCTCAAAAGCAGATCTGCAAATGGTAGGAATGCAGTCTGGGCCCAAAAGAACAGAGCTTGGTACTGAAGTCTCTTCCCAACTGGGGCAGATCCCTCCTGAGGCAGAAGATGGAGCTGAGCTGATCCATGCCAAGGCTCTGAGGAGAGAGGAGACTCTGATAAAATTTGGGTCAATTCAAGATCCTTTGAAATAACAGGATGGGTTTGGCTGCCAGAGGTCTCCAGTTGCAAATGAGTCGAAAATCCCAGGGATGCAATTGGTACCGATGAAGAAAACAACTTTGGCACCAAAGCAGTCAGTGCTGGACAACTCAGAACTAAAGCCTTTGAACTTACAGCAGAAGTCACAGGAGAAAATGTGCTTGGAGGGGTGGAAATAGAAAGCCCCTGACCCATGGGAGTAGAAGGCCTAGAAAAAACAGCAACTCCTTGTGGTCAAAGTATCTTTTTCACCACTCTTTCCAGCTCATCTTCTGTGAAACTTCTGGAAGAATGGGTAGATTTTGTTGGAGAAGGAGGATGGTCCAGAAAGGGAGAGGGCAATCTATCTGGGAATGGGTCAATGAACAGGGAATACCTGGTTCTAGGTAAAGCAATAAATTGTTTGGACAGCACCGATGAAGACAATGTCGAAGTATTCATCTGTACTGTAGGCGATATCAAGGATGCTATCAGTACCATCAGAACAGTTGCTGGTTCCAAGAAAACAGGTGGAACTGACAACTTAGGCATTTTTCTAGTCGGTGTGCACAACTATATTGGCACTGAAGAACTCCATTACTTTGCCTCCGCAAATTTGGAAAAGGAGATAGATGATGCTGGACTTCATTTACAGGACTTTGATTTTCATTCAGGAGCCTTGGAAGATGACCTACAGATGGCTTCACTAAAGGAGGACAGTAACATACCCTTCAAAATCAGCTTATTTCTTCACTCCACCAGAGCCTGATGGTTGAATGAATGGCAAATGGAGCAGTCCTCTTGTAAATGGGGAGATCCTAGACATACAACTAAGAGTAATGCTACTCAACGCCAGAAGTCTAAACCTCAAGATGCATGCACTCGAAACTCTCCTTAGCATGGAGAACATCGATATCTGTGCAGTAACAGAAACCTGGTTCAGGGCTCCTGAGAGCACCCCAGCACTACCAGGTTATACCTCATACCATGCTTTTTGGCCCCAAAACTTGGACCAAACCACAAAAGGAGGGGGAGTATCGATATTCATCAAAGATACCCACACCTCCAGGTTGGTGGCAAAGCACGAAGCATCAGAGACTATCCATGTGCAACTAACAGTGGGTAAAACTGCCTTCCAGTTTATAGCCTGCTACAGACCACCCTCCCAAACTCAGGAACCCCACTCGGCCTTCCTGAGAACACTGGAAAATATGAAGGTCTCTCCAAACACCATTATATTGGGCGACTTCAACTACCCATAGACTGGGAGCATTACTCTAGCTCCAACACCCTAGCCCAAAGGTTCCTAGAATTTATAAACTCAAATGCTATGGAACAACTTGTTACCACTCCCACAAGAGGGGACAACATACTGGACCTGATCATCACCAACATGGGGACTCTATGCTCCAGACCAGAAGTGTATCCCTAACTGGTAAGATCAGACCATAAACTAATCTCACTGGATATTCACATCCCGACCCCACCCCCTGCCCAGAAAACCACAGTGAAAAACTTCTCTAAAGCAAATTTCACACTCCTCAAAACTGAGGTAGAATCCTTCAAAGCCCCCGGGCCTGTGGAAAATACGGCCCAGACCGCAGAATCCTTTATAAACGCATTCTATGAACACCTTCAGGAATGCATGGATCATGCGATCCCAAATAAAACCAAGACCCAATCCTCCAAAGGCAGACGTCCTGTCTGGTGGACCTCAGCCGTAAACAAACTATACAATAGAAGGAGGAAGCTACTAAATGATAGAGCAAAATCCCAAAAAGGGAAGGCATCACTGATCAGTATTAGCAAAAAACTACGGGCACACATAAAATTGTCTAAGGCCAGCTTCGAAAGAAAAATTGCACAGGACACTAAGGATAATCACAAGGCTTTCTTTAGTTATGTTACGAACCTGGGTGGCAATTCCCAAATATGCTCAGAATTAGTCCAAAATGACAAAAAATACACCGAACCCACAGACATTGCCAACATCCTAGCTGACAGGTACAGCGCAAACTTCTCCCGCCCCTCCCCACCAAAAGGGCAAATATCTATCCCAGCAGAGTGCTGCCCCCCTGACATCTCAGATGCTCAGGTAAGAGCCGCCCTCTCCAAAGCATTTTTGGGACCAGACAGTGTCCCGGGCTGCGTCCTACATGAACTCCAAGAAGAGCTAAACCCAAACATAAAACTACTGTTCAGTCTCAGCCTTACTACAGGATATGTGCCCAAAGAGTGGCGTACAGCAACAGTGGTCCCTCTCCATAAAGGTGTTGCCTCAACAGATCCTGGAAACTATTGCCCCATAAGCCTGACGAGCTTGGTCTGCAAAGCTATGGAAAGGATCATCATGGACCTCATAAATAAAGATATTGGGGACCTACAAACACTGGATCCTACCCAGTTCGGCTTTGTTAAGGGCAGATCCTGCCTCTTAAACCTGGTTGATTTCTTTGAAACAGTCACCAAGGCCATTGACAAGGGGAAGGTGGTCCACACAGCCTACCTGGACTTCGCAAAAGCCTTCGATACAATACCCCACTCGGGCATTATAGATAAGCTCACCAGCTTAAATATAAACCCCTATGTCACTAGATGGATTGCAAATTGTCTCAAGGACAGAACCCACATGGTTAGAATTGCTGGAGCCATGTCAGACTCCAAACCAGTTACAAGTGGTGTCCCACAAGGCTCAGTCCTGGGACCTCTCTTGTTCGGTATATATTTCTCGGAGGTACAGGCCAACACGGAAGGACTGTGGCTGACCAAGTTCGCAGATGACTGCAAACTGGGCGCCATAATCGACTCTCCAGCCAACACAAGCATCCTCCAAAAGGGCCTCATAGAAACAGACAACTGGTGCCAGAGCCATGGCCTCAAGCTAAATGCCAAAAAGTGTATAGTCATCCCCTTTGGCAAAAACAAAGTGCCCACAAATTACCATATAGGTGGTAATCCATTAAGAACAGAAGAAGTAATTAGGGACCTGGGGACCCAAGTTGATAGCAATCTCTCATTTGACAACCACGTGGCCAAAGTGGTTAGAAAAACATTTGATATAGCCCACCTAATCATGAAGGGATTCACATCTAGATCAGGGGACATCATCGTGCCTCTTTACTCATCCCTCATCAGGCCCATAATTGAGTACAATGCCCGTTTTGGGATGTACCTTACCAGACACCTGCAGCAACTGGAAAGACCCCAAATGTACCTCACCAAGAGGATCAAAGGGCTCAAACAGATGCCATATGCTGCCCGGTTAAAGAAACTCCAGCTCTACTCAGTGGCATACCGCCTGTTCAGAGGCGATCTGTGCCTGACTTATAAAGCCATGTCCAACCCGGAATTAATGGACATGCTGCACCTCAGAAAATCCAAATCCCATCGAGCTACGCGCTCGAGAGACTTGAACCTCAGCACTGAAATAAATAGGACATGCTGGAGGGACAGATTCATAACCCAGTGGCTCCCTTCACTCTGGAATAAAATCCCAGTCCACGTTAGGCAGAGTCCCTCATTGACTCTCTTCAAGAGGAATCTTGATGAGTGGATGGGAGATCGTAGGTTTACCCCGGGTATCACTTCTGTGTCACTGTTAGACAGAGGCACAGTATACTAACCTCGAAAAAGGGCATAGCAAAATAAATTTAAAATGGGTGGCGAAAGCCAAACACATTCTGGCTAGGCTTATAAATGCCCTAGGGCAGATAGCCTAGTATGAACCTATGAACCTATGAACAACACACAGAGAATGTTGGTCTGAGAAAGGAATTTTGTGAGAACACTTCTCACATTTCTTAAATCCAGCTGGGATTTTTTTATTTACTTTTTTCTGCCATAGTAATGGAAGGCAGAAAGCCAGACTCCACATGCACTCAAGATTAAAATGCACTCTCACACACAGACTAGATGCATTAATAGAAGAATAAAGACTCTATTTTTTTTTTTAAATATAAAGCGAAAGAGGGAAGGGCAATACCAACAATGGTAAATGGAGCTACTGAAGGGTAGAGGGAAATGTGCTAACAATACTATGTAAGAAGTACTCAAAGTACCAGAAAAAAACAGTAAAACTGATGCAATAGATAAAGGTAAGAAAGATTTGAGTAAAAAGATTTGAAACTAACAGGTGAAAAAATTTTGAAAGAAACACATCAAAAAGGCACCAGAGGAAAGGTTAACCACATCTGAAGCTTATAGTGGCAAAAGAGATCTGAGGTAATGTATAAGATGCATTGTGGGTAGAAGGGAAGCTTGAGAGTTTTTGGTTGTCACGAGCTTGAGCAAGTGGCTGAGTCAATTCTAAGGGTTCAGAACCAAACCCATCCTTTGAGGATAACATGAAAATTGACAACTTTAGATCAGTTGCTATATACTTACCATAATGCTGGCTTCTTTTATCCAGGCTCATTTGATCATCTGATACGACTAAAGTCATTGAGCTGCTTGCTACATCCAGTCCAGCACAGGTAGTGCTCTAGCCTTGAGCTCCTTTAAACATGTCCCTCCCATAATCCCCTAGAGTAGCATATTTCCTCATGTCAAGCTCACTGCCTGCTTATGGAGGAAATATTAAAGAGCTTCATAATGCTTCCTCAGGTCCTCAGGAAAATGACAATTTGGAAGTGGGGTGGAGGAAGGGATGTTGTATTAGATGGATCTGGATAAATAGATCCATTGTTATGCTAAGTACGTAACAACCATATCCTTGTCATCCGATCCAACTAATTGATTAGAATACCAAGTTACCTATCAACCTGGCTGGAATCATGACAGGAGACCTCTAAGGATTGTCACCCCAGAGGATGCTGGGGAGCTGGATATTATATCTAGCTTATAACATTGGACAAGGGTGTTCAAGGTACTCCAAGTTGCTGCAGCACAGATTTCATCCATGGAGGAACTTTTGAAGAAGGTTCTTGGTGTGGAAATAGGCCTTGTCGAATAAACTTTTGACTTGACCAACAAGGTATTGTTGTGAGAAATGTAAACAAAGGAAATGCAGTCTTTTCCAATTTGTTAAGGGCAACAGATACAAAAAGCTGAAAATCTTTCCTAAATGCTTTAGCTCTGTGCAGACAAAATCTTAGTTGTGTGTGGACTTCAGGTATTGTTGCATGTACTTATCTTTGTTGGAATGGCTTGAAAAGCATAATGGTAAGTGAATCAGTAGGTTGAATTAGTTCTGGATGTAACTTTGTGGTTGAAGGAAGGATTTGTTTGGAGAGATACTCTGTCCTTATAAAATATTAAGTAAGGAGGGCTGGACAACAAAGCTTGCAACTCTTTAACATTTCTTGCTATCGTAACTGCCACCAAAAACAATAGTGCAATTGTGCTGAAGAAGCCAGCTTGAAGGGGCTCTTTGTTTAACATTCAAGGACAAAACTTAGATGGTGCAGTGGTGCAGCAGTTTGCATTGTTGCCTCACAGCAAGAGGTTATCTAGTTTGATTCTCGGCTGGGATTCCTTCTGTGCAGAGTCTGCATGTCCTGCCTGCATTCATGTGGGTTTTCTCTGGGTGCCCTTGTTTCCTCCCACATTACAAAGACGTGCCTGGAGCGTTTCTCTCTGGGCCTCCACTGAAAATTGGGTTGCTCCAAGTTGGACTTTCCCAGTAAACAAATGTTAAATAAATAAACTAAGATCTAAAAAATGAACTGTTTCTTCTGTTGGAAGTGAAGAAGAAATGTGCCCTTTAAAAATGTCTCACATATTTTGTGAGAGCTATGGAATAGGAGTAAAATCATATAGTAGACCAGTTGGACTTTAATTGTAGAATGACTGGAGCCTGAGTCAAATAAATCTGAAAGAAACTGTCAAATGTCAGGGATAAAACTAATGAAGTGGTCAGTTCCTAAATTGGCTGCCCAGATAGACAAACATTTCCATTTACTGCAATAAATCCTTTGGGCAGATTCTCTTTGAGACACAGTAAGCATAACATTCTGAGATAAAGAAATATCACTGGCCATCAAGGGAATTGCAGAAACCTAGTTGCTAACTACATTATGAAGATCTTGTTGCAGCCGCCCACATGGGTAACAGTAGCACAGAAGATCTTGTCATGGATCTAAAAGTCATGAGTGCTTCTTAATAAGGTCATCATGAGCAATAAGGATCAATGTGGCTTTGCAACATGCTACTTTCTGTAGAAATCTTGACATGAGGGAAGGGAGAGGCATAAACAGCCAGAAAAGCTACTGCCTGACTACAACTCCCCTAAGGGATAATCCCCCTAGAGGCATCAGAAAAAAAGTAGCTGTGGCATTGTGTGTTGCGTGGGGAGGCAAATAAATCACAGCACAGCTAGCCTCAGTGGTTGAAAATCTGTTGAGCAACTGCTGAATAGAGCAAGACCACTCATAAAGCATCAGGATCGATCTGATGAGCCTGCCATCAAGGTAGTTTATCTTTCTGGGAATGTACATTGCAGTCAGAAAGTGATGTAAAGCAATTGCTTATTGCCAAACCCTCCTGGCTTCTTAGCATAAGGGGTAAGATATGGTTCCTGCCAGCTTGTTCAAATACCACACTACAGACATAATGTCTGAGTGAACAGAAATTACTCCTGGGGCAAAATGTCCTGAAATTCTGAGAACGGCTCTCATCTCCAAGATATTTATGTGAATATTGGCCTCATTTGATTTCAGGTCCCTTGGACCACCATCCCCTCATAATGTACCCCCACTCCAGACAAGAGGCATCTGTGGTGAGGATACTGGAATGATGAGAAAGGATTTTCCTGTGTAGATGTTGAGAGAAGTTAGTCATCATTCCAAATGAGCCCTGCACAACTTAGTAATGATCAGATGTTTTGGACCACAGTACCTTGAAGAGCCACTGGACAGCCTGCATATGGAAGTGAGAAAACTGAACCATAACAATTGCTGAAGCCATTAACCCTAGAACTCAAAGACTCCTTGCAGAAGGAGAGTGCTAAACCAACAGAAAGCAGACTGGCAGTTCTGGCGGGACTGTATTCTTTCTAGTAGGAGAGACACTATGCACTTTGCTGTGCGTAGATAGCATCTGATAAACAGAATGATCTGAGAGGGATGAAGGTTTGATTTGTCATAGTTTACAGTGATGGCCAAGGATAGGCAGAGCAGAAGCAAATAGTCTCTTGCTGCAATGAGAAATTCTCATGTTGTAGCAGCAATGATTCAAAAATACAAATATGTAAACACAAATCACTTTGAGATGCAGATGGGCTGCTACTACTGCAATGCACTTGCTAAACACCAGTGAGGAGGGGACTGTAGTGAGGCGGAAGGGCAGGACTCTGAACTGGGAATGACTAGTTACTAGACAGAAGCATAGAAATCTTTTAGATGACTGCATAATTTTGATAGACATCCTGAAAATCTGTTGATTGCATCCAGTTGTTTGCCTGCAGACATGGTAAAATCACTTGCACTGTGACATTCAATCAGTCTTAGCTGCATGGATGTTTAGGCAATGAGGTCCTTGTTCTCCTTTGGTACCAGTAAGAATCTTGAATGATATTATGTCCCTCTCTGATTTGGCAGGACCTCCTGAATGGCTCTTTTTTACTAATAGAGAATTAGTTTTCTTTTGGACACTTTTCATTGATGGAGTGGAACGTCTTGTAGCAGTTGAAACTGGGATGGAGAAGAGTGGGAAAAGTGAATTGTATGGCCAATGTATTTTATCTTTCTCACCCAAGAGACCTGCATGATGGCCACTGGTATAAGTGTGTGGAGGTATAAACAGCCTCCTACTGCCTCCAGGGGTGAACATTCAAGCAGACTTTCAGGGATGATGGTACTGCTTGTCTGAAAATAGATCTCTGTATGACTGGTTTTGTGGATCTCAACCTCTGGGTCAGCATCTATTACAGGGAGCACCTCTGCCTTGACTGCCCCTATCTGATGTGCAGTCAAAGAGTTGACATTGAGATTTTTGAAACCATAAGGATTTAGATCCATTCTGAATCCTATTGTAGGATCTTTGAGGGTTCTCAAACTTAATGCCTATAGCAGATAGCATCCTGTCTTCTTGTTTGGACCTCAGATGTTTTTTCCTTTACCACAGGGCCAAACAGGATAAGCCATCATAGGGAGCATTTGTGAATAACACCTTAACGTTATCCACAAAGTCCCCATACGTCAAGCCAGGTGTGGCATTTCATCATAATACCTATGACCATTACATCGGCTGCTCCTTTAACTGTGAGCCACATGAAGAGATTAGTAATGTTTAACATCATGCCCACCATAGTCTCAAGTTGCTTCCTAGTATCTGATGAGGGTGGCTTCTTCAAAGAGGCTAAAGCTTGCACTGCTAAATCTCTTTGGAAGCAGTTCATTTGTGTGGCATAATTTAATGCTCTCAAGGCAAAAGTATCTTCCCCATTCAATCCATTGTCCTAGACTCCTTGATGAATGGATGAACAGAGGCTGAATCCTCAGACATCTCTTTTCTAGTAGCCACTGTTACAGTCAAGGAATCTACCACAAGACCCTTGGAGTAAAACTATTTATCCTTAAGGGACTAGAGAATTTATATGGCTTCCTGGGGATAGCTCTTGAAGAGTCAGGTTCCTGCCATGCCCTCTTGGTGGCCAAATCAACCAGACTGTCAGCAGGAGGGACCACACAGGAGTCAGAGGGTGCAGAACAATAGGCTTCAAATAACACTTCTTTGTCTTGATAAGGAGGGTCTTTAAGCCAAGATCCTCTCCAACACATCAACTCAAAGATTTCACCAAATGTGGCACCTTCCAGCGGTGACTGAGGGAATCCCTCTCTATCATCTGAATTGACGGCTGAGGTGAGTGACTCTGTTGGGGAGTCTATATTCCTTGTTTTTCCTAAGAAGATCAGGTGGAGAGACTACAACTCTTCTGAGGACTCTATGACTGCAGTTGTGCAGCTCATTTAAGGGTATCTGCTCTGCCCCAACCCTGGGATGTTTGAAAAATGGGCTGAGATACAAATTGACAGGTGTCAAAAGGTGGGGCCAAAATAGTTGGTATCTGCACCAAAACTCTTGGAGGACAGGCGTTTTATCTGCTCCATGGCCTTGAATGCCAATCCTAACTGCACCAGAACCAAAGAGCTTTCCCATGGAGCTGAGTCCATCCTTACAGAAATGGAAGTAAGTGTAACCTAGGTGGGAGCCCCAGGAATCAATGAACTTGAGGGTATTGAAGAAGAGATCAATGCTGAGACCGCAAAGGCTGAAAACTCTAGCAACTTAAAAGGAACCAAATAAGTTGGTTCCAATGATGGAACCAAAAACAAAATGTCAGCATTGAGGACTCGGTCCTGAGATTTTCTCGAAATTGAGCATTTTGGCATTGAGTGAACTGGATGGAGGGGCACTGGCATTGAAATCTAATGACCAATTAGAGACAGGTGCACAGCTACCACTACCTCAGCAACAAAACCACCAGTGACAAAACATGAACCGAGGAAGGAGCCACTTGTGGGAGAGGAAGGGCTAGCCTGATCCATCCTAGACATAGAGTGGAATGAGATGATACCCATTTCAATCTGTGCCTTCAAGAAGGGTCTCATCATACATTCACAATCCTTGTCTGATGCCATCCTAAAAGACCTGAAGGCCCTCAGGGAAGACATTGAAGGTGACCTAGACAAGAACTGTGGAAGCAACCTCACAGAAGAAGGCCAGCTGGTGCTTCATTTTAGTTATATGTTTACAAGTACTTTAGGATCCATGTGAGATGGAGTTACTTTAGGCTATATATTGGATACTGTCAGATCTGGCCTTGGAACCTTTGGAGACAACAAAGGCTGGTGTCATCCACTTTTGTCTTTTTCATTACAGGATCCTTGCCTTTATCACCATTTTTGTACCTTTCTTTGTGTTTTTCTTTGTCGTTTTCTTTTTCCTTGCTGGTTTCTCACTGGAAGGGTCTGGAGGGAGAAGCCCCTTAAGAATCAACTTATTTTTGTTACCCACCAGAGATTAATGGCTAAATGCCCTGTAGATTGAGCATTCAGCAGACAAGTGATACAGTCCAAGGCACACCACATACAAATCATGGGTGATCTGTAGTAGAATGTTATCACCATAATTTACACATTTGTAAAAAATATGTCAGAAATGGTCCATTGCAAGAAAATCCAGGCACAAATTCTACACTAACAGACTCTCCAACTGTAGTACAACACAGGAGAAGAAAACTTTCAAAATTATATTTTTTTCTGATATGAAAAGGTCAAATAATGTGGAATTGGTAGGCCTCTCACCAACACAATTCAAGAAGGGGAAAACAAGATAAAGAAACAGGGATAGGCAAACACTAGAAAGTGTAAAGGAGCTCTACTAAAATTATTAAAAAAAATTCTAGTAATAAAATAAGACTAAGCACTTACATCAATTCATGACTGGCAAATGAGATCTAGGGAGAGATATTACTCTAGGGGATAATGGGTGGGAAATTTTTTAAAAGAGCATGAGAACAAAAGCAGAAGTTGTATTTTGTTGCATCAGATCTGAAAATCAACTTGAAGACCCATTAGTCAGATTGGATGGGCCAGATGTCTATTACAAGTCAAGGCTTTCCTTTCCGGGAGGGGTAGGGGGACACCTTTCTCCAACAACACCAGGGATCTCATTCACTCCAGCTAGACCAGTACCTGTCTTCATTTAACTCAACTCTGGTGAAAGAATGTCCAGTAGGTACAGGTACTTTATAAATACCTTCCTCCCTTTTTTCCAAACACCTTTATTGAATTATCACTTGTGACACTGGCAAATTTACATTCATATAAAAGTAATCAAACTGTTAACATAAACATTATACTTCACATATATTGCTATGTATTATACCTAAGCAATATTAGATAAATTATTCAGTTCCTGCTTTTTTATCATGAAACATCTTCATTAAACCATCACTTACTACACAGGCAATCATACATTTATATAAATGAAAACAAACTGCACTGGCATAATCCTAGTCACAAGCATTTTACATCACAAACCATACTGACACACTCCCAGTTGCAGACATTATACATCACTTATAATCTACCCAATCCTTCTATCTCAAACATTACGTAGTTCATTTACTGTAAGTCCTTCTGCCTTTTAGGCCTCATTCCCCCTTGTATGTACTGTTCTCACAATTCCCATTTTTCCTTTGTAGCCGGCCCCTACCCTTTTCTAAAGATCTCAATTCCGGTTATTTTATCTCTGTTACTCTATTCACTACTTCCAGTGTAGTTGGTTTAGATTTTGATTTCCATTTTCTAGTAATTGCTTTTCTGGCAGCCACCATTATTAGACACAGCAAGGCCTTAATATGTCTAAGCAAGTCTGATACTATATCATAGCTCAGAAAAATCATCTCCCTTGTCAGACCAACCTGCCCACCCAGCATCTCCGGCAGTGTGTCCCGCAGGGAATCCTTAAAGTCCGCCAACACACCACACTCCCACAAAATATGTTCCCAATTACCTCTTTTCTTGATTTTACACCTCCAACATTTACTGTCTACCTGAGGAAAAATTCTCGGGAGTCTACTTGGGGTATACAAATATCTGTGTAAACTTTTCCAAGCAAAAATCCTAAATCTTCTAGATTTCCTTTCCTATTTGGAATACATGCATATACCCTCCCATTGTTTATTTGTGAATTTCTTATCCCGCTCTCTTCCCAATCATTTCTAACCTCCTCTGATTGATTCTTATAGTTATTGTGCAATATTTTATATGGTCTACTAATTATTCCTTTTTTAATGGCAGCTTCTGTTCCAGATGAAAAACTATATCAGTGCTGGTCTTTTATTTAGGATCCCCCTTTTTCTTTCTCTTTGCTTATACTCTGAAATCAATCCCTGATAGGGAAGATGATCTTTAACCTGCAGTCCAAATAAATTCTTGGCATCTTCCCATTCTATCATCTATCCCTCTCTAGTTATTTGCTCCCACTACCTTGGGTCCTTTGCCAGATTTCTCCAATAAATTCCGTCCCCCTCTTGCCAATTGTCTGTATCCCTGATTGCAGTCAACCCTATCAGCAGAATCTCCTGTCTCCTTTTCCATGTTGGTTTAGTTCTTAGAATACTTTCTGCTACTTTATGGATATAATATTCTGCATGATTATTGTTATTCTCCTTAAAGACCTGCATCCAAAATTCCAGTTTCTCCTTGTTTCATCATAATCCCTTTCCTCTTAGAATTATAGATTTCTGCTTGCACTATGAATAGGAGTCTTAACTGTGTAGCTCTGAAATACCCCATTCAAATTGGGTAATCCCAATCTGCCCTGTGCTACTGGAAGAATCAGCTTATCCCACTTGACTCTTGCCATCTTCCCCTGCCAGATAAAGTTCTTCAGCTCTTTATTAATTGCTATCCACAGCTTCTCCTCTTGTTGATAAAAATATGCCTGACCTGCGTATAAGACTAAAGGGACTAAAAGCATTTAACTGCTTGTATCTTACTATCCATATCCATATTACAAAGCTTCCATTTTCTTAGCTTTTCTCAGCTTTTGTATTATCATTTGTTTAGTCTCTTCCCACATACACTAGAATAATTTTTAATCCATACTCCTAAATATTTCGTTTTATCATGTCACCATAAATATGGGTATTCCTAAACCAGTTCATGTGTGGATACATAATTTACCATTGTTGTCTTTGTTTTAGTTTCATTAATTTTGTATCCCGAAAAGATTTGAAACTGTCTTAAAATGTTCCACAACACTGTAATGTCTTTTTATGGTTTTGTCAGGTACAAAATAATATAATTTGTAAATAAAACCAGCATTTCTTGACTACTATACCAATTATAACCTTGAATTTCTGACTCCCTTATTTTCTTTGCCAATGGCTCTAAATATAATGCAAATAATAAAGGGGAAAGCGGACACCCCCGTCTGGTTCCTGTGCTCAAGCAGAAATTATCAAAGAGGACCCCACCCACTTTAATTTTTGCTTCCTATCCCTCATATATTCTACTAATCGACTTTATAATTTTTTTAGGAAATACAAATGCTTCCGTTACCCTGCTCATATAGTCCCAGTTTACTCTTTCAAATGCTTTCTCTGCATCAACAACCACTAACAACAATGGTATTTTCTTACATTCTGCTTCCCTCTGGATCATCGATGTTCTGTTAATATTGTCAAATGTTTGCCTCCCCTCCACAAAACCACATTGATCCATATCTATCAGTTTTGGCATTACATTTGCCATTCTTTTAGCCATTATAGACATGGACACTTTTTAATCATGGTTTAGCATCAAAATGGACCTGTATGAAGCTAGATGTGATGGATCCTTACCCTCTTTAGGTATTACATCTACCACTGTTTTCTTTCAGGACAGTGGTACTTCTCCACCTCTTAAGATATTGTTAAACAAAACCGCCCAGATCTTTATCAGTTTTTTTCCTCCTAGCTTCCAAACTTCCACAGGAATACCATCTATTCCTGTGGACTTTTGTGTAGATTGGTTATATATCACAATTTTTATCTCATCTCCTCCTATTCTGTTAGCAATTGAGCCTCATCTACCTCTAACCTTGTCATATTTAATTCTTCCATAAACATTTCCATTTGTAACTTCTCTTGATTTTCATATTTCTCTGCTTTATAGAGACTCTCATAGAATTTCCAAAATATTTCTAATACCTCTACAGGACCTCTTGTTATCTTCTTTGTTATAGTCTCCCTAACTTTGGGAACAGCTCTTTTTACTTTATGTTGCCTGAGTCATTGTGCCATAAGTTTTTGTGCTCTAGTGTTATCAAAAAACAGTTGCTGAACAGCAATCTTTCTAATCTTGTGCATGTTATCAAGGTTATCCCTTATTTTCTGCCTAGCATTCTGCAATTGATCCTCTTCTTGTTCTGTGAGATTCCCCCTGTTCTGCAATATTTTCACATTTGTCAGTCCCTCTAAATAATTCTTGTTACTTCTTAACCATAGCTCCCTTTCTTTTATTTCCACCCTATTTTTAAACTCCACCTTAATTTTATCCCACTCCAAAGGTATATTTTCAGAATAAATTTCTATCTTCTCTAACAGCTCCTGAATAATCTCCACTACCCATTCCTTAAATTCCTCTCTTTTTGACAGATAGGTGTGAAATTGCCAATGTCTCAGTTTTATTTCATTACACTGTGTTTTTATTTTAGTTATTACTGGTGCATGATCTGAAATAGTTATTGGGTGGGCATCAAGACCTTAAATTAAATTCACATGTTCCTGTGAAATGTAAATTCTGTCTAGCCTAGATTAGTTTTTATATCTTGGAGAATAAAATGTAAATTCACTCTGAACTCTTATTACTGAATTCACATGCCAAATATTTTCATAAATTTCTTTAAAAATCTAACCTCCTATAGGTTCATAGGTTCATATATGTTTACTAGGCTAACAACCACAAGGGCCTTTTTAAGTCTAGCCATGCATCCCAAATCTCTGACAAGTTCTGCTACCCATGATAAGTGTAAGCATGGGCCTGGGAGATGAACTATTTATAGGTTACTTGTGTCCTTTGTTATATTTTCCCATTTGGGCCCCCCCAGACACATCTTCACTGCAGCAAATCAAGTTCCAGTCCCACCTATAAGTAATATTCCTTGCTGAAAACTGATTATTTCTCCTGGAATTTTCTTAAGCTCCATTACATCAGTTGTAGGTGGAATGTAAATACATGCCAGTGTAATACTCCTCCCTTGCCAGTAGCTCCTTAGCACTACAATGCTGCCATTATTATCTTTTTTTATCTTCTTCTATCACTATTGGAGCTTCTCTTGCAATTCATAGAAGTACTCCTTTTTTCCTTTGTCCCAGGTATTCTGCTGAATAACCATCCTGAAAACCTTTATTTATCAAATGTACATGTTTAGTTCTTTCTAAGTATGTCTCCTATATCAGAGCTATTTGGACTCTACATTTTTAATATAGTTCACTATTCTTTCTTGTTTGTATTTAACTGTGAGACCATTTATATTTAAAGGCATTAAAAAGGCATTGTTATATTAAAATTATTATTCCTACCTTTTATGTATAACACCATTTTTGTTAAATGTCTAGTTCCAGCTTTTGTGTTACATGCATACATTGTCAGGTTGAACTTTTATACAGTTGTTTCTTGTTATATAGATTTGAGTCCCCAATACCCCCTCTAAAACCTATTAACATAATACACACAAAACTGTACATCTTCAAATATTAAAGTTTTATCCTCTAATAGGAACAAAACTCCCAAACTGACAGCCACACTCATAGACTTGAGTTAACCTAAAAGAAAGATCATAGGTACTAAGATGCATGGTGCAGCCTGTGCTTCTACTAAGTGCTGATTGGTTTTGTCTTATCTTTTTTTTTTAGCTCTCCCAGCTGGGAAAACCCCTGAATGTTTTCAGGGAACATTAACTACCATGGGAAAGCCCCTAAATGCTTTCAGAGACCATTATATCTCAGCCAATTTCTCTTTTATTTTTTTTCCTCGGCCAATCAGTCTCCACCAGACTGTAGCCAGTTTCACTTTATCAGATTGTCTCCATGTAGACATGAGAACCAGGCAGCTGGTTTCTCTTTATCAGAGTGTTTCCCTGGAAACATAAAGACAAGCTGCAAAATTGTTACTGAGCCTACATGTATTTGCTTGAAAGAAAGCCTTATAATATTCAATGTTCTTTTTCATTCACTTGCTCTCTCTTAAAACTTAATAGATCAATTTAAGGTCTTTAATCCAGTCATTTCTCCATGCAAGAATGAGAAAAAGCACATTATTTTTCTTTTATCATGCTTTTTAACCAGGCTTTTTTATATATTGCAGTGCCTACATTTCTTAAAACTGAACAAGAAGAGGGGGGGGGGGAGAACAGCAGCACCTGTTTACAACCCCCAATTATACATAAAAATAACAGAAAAAAATTACTTTATGGAATGTAAGCAAAATCACAAGCCACAAAATTGTACTATTTAAGAAAAAAATCTTTACTTACAGTTAACTTTCTCCCTCCTCTTGCCTTCCCCAAAGCACTTTTCCAAACATTAATGACATGAAGTAGGGCATATGCTTTACAGTCCCCCACAACTCCAACAATCTCTGAAAAAGTAATATATTTCCAGATTTTCGTGTTCTGTCATATTTCACAAATATAAATATTGCATTGTAATCCCATATTAAGTTACTGACTTTACCACTGCTTATCTCTGAAATCCTGTTTCTGCTTCATTTCCAATGTACTCCTGATTCTTCTAGTCAACTGTTGTGCTCCCTTCCTTCTCTGCAACATTTTCCATTGACAATTTTGAAAAGGTTTCACAAGTACAGTCCCTCTGTGGTCTTTATTACCAGAAGAACAAGAAGCAGAATCTCCCTCTGTTTTACAACATACGTTTTGTTGGACTAACTTTTGTATTTCCTCCTTAGCATGTACTTCATCAAAAATGATTTTGTCCCTCCAGGGAGAAAAACCTTGAAGACAGCTGGGTACCGCAGTTTGAATCTCACACCTGAATCTTGACATTCCCTGAATAGTGGAATAAATTTGCTCCTCTTCTGTCTGGTGTACAATCAGTAATCATTCTCCACAAATACTCTGCTGTCTCCCACTTTTAGTACTTTGTCCTTCTGCTAGAATTTTGTCAAAATCAACTCCTCTGCTGGTAGGATTCCATCTTTACTATTAAAAGTCTAGGTTGCTTTCTTATAGCCAGGTTTGGTACATACACATGATGTGCCCTTTCAACTAACAACTCCTGCTGTGGAATACCAGTCCAATTGCTTATTTGTGCTTTTATAAAATGAATGCAGTCTGTTCCTTCCAGCTTCTCTGGTATAGCTAAAAATCTCAGGTCTTCCCTATGTGCTCTGTCTTCTAATTCTATTATTTTTTGAAAGCTCTGTTCCTGAGCAGTCTCATATTCACCGAGCATTTTCTTTATTTCAACCTCTGATTTTTGCAGCTTTATTATCTCATGTCAATATCTGTTTAAAGCTTCTTGCATTTTTCCAGACTTTTGTTGGTGTTGATAGAGTCCATCGGTATTTTGTTTATTTTAACCAGTTCTATATGCAGTTGTCTTATATCTTGCTTTAGGTTACTGGAAGTCATGTCTGAAGGTTGCATTGCATTTTACTAAACAGCTGCAGAACTCTCCCAGTCAGTGTTCCTTCCTCACTTTTTGCAGCTGATTTTTTCCAGGTCTTCTGCATTTCTTTATTCCTGTCATCCAGGCAGTGCACTTACCAGCCAGTTACTGAAATGTACTCATAAACAGAAGTCTACTGGCCTTCTCTGCTAAGTTTCTGTTTTCACATAGGGAGAGCTAAAAATAAGCTGTTACTGAATGTGCAGCCATCTTGGAAGTCTGTGAATGCCTTCCTTCAGTTATTGTGGCTAACCAGGGTGGTTGAACTTGTGTCTACTGGGGAGGAGGCTACAGTCATGTTAGTGTACATGCTTTCACTATGACAGGCTATCATAGTACATAGTGCACAACTGTTGACTTGCCTAGACATATTAAGGCCCTGCTGAGTCTAATTATGGTGGCTGCCAAACAATTGCTAGAAACTGGAAATCAAAGTCTAAACCAACTGTACTAGAAATAGTGAATATAGTAACAGAGATAAAACATACCAAAAAACATCAAAACACAAGGGGGATTGAGGAAGGGAGCAGCTACTGCAGCAAAGATCATTCAAACATCTATTGCTATGGTAAGTTCACTTACACAACTATTATACATTTATCATATTGATCACTGCTGCAGTAGCCTTACCTATATGAGTAGATTACCCTAGCTTACTACATTTGGAAATTGGAAGGGGAAGGGCCCATCAACCCCTGAAGACTAGTCCTAACACAGGTTGATCTACATCTAGAGAAGGAATCAAACTTGTAATGCTTTGTAAATGGAACTATATATCACTTGATTTAAAAACCTATTTGTCAAATAACTATTTGTCGAAACCAAATTGTCAAAACCTCTCTTCATCGAATGACCATTTCATCGAACTTTTTCACAAGGAAAAGCAACAGTTGGCCATCATTGAGAATTTGTCATTTTCCCCATTTTAGTGTGATCTCAGAGTTGGTATATTTAGTTAGGGGGGTTGTGGGGGCTGCACCCCCCCCCATTTGGGTCAGTTTTACATTTTTAGAGTTTAGTGACAGATACTAAGTTGGACAGCCATTTTTTTTCCCTGTGAAAAAGTTCGATGAAATGGCCATTCGATGAAGAGAGGTTTTGACAATTTGGGTTTGACAAATAGTTATTCGATAAATAGGTTTTTCAGTGAAATTATATAGATCCCTTGTAAACATATATATAGAGGACCAAGTTGCTGCTTCTAGTATACTTCCAAAATCCAGCATTTTCCAAAAAGCCATAGATGAAGCCAAGGCCCTTGTAGAGTGGGCCTTGACCCTCTCTGGAATAGTTTTGTTGTGGTAAGAATAACAAAAGGTAATAGCCTGAGACAACTATTTGGGAATAATTTGTTTGGACAAAGCGTATCTCTTCTTACCTTCACAAGTTTCTGATTTCTTTTTGGAACCTCCATTTTTAAAAGTCTGTCTAGTGTTTACCAGTACTCTGATGTTGTTGTGTCTTTCGGCTCCGGTTAGGGGTTTACCAGTACTCTGATAAGACTGTTTATTTTGTTTCTTGCCGCAATTCAATTAGTGAGCAGAAAATCCCATGGAAAAGTTAGATGAGGGCTCAAAATCTAATAAATTCCCTGAATCATCTTTGATAATGTCTGCAGCAGAAGGTCCAGAACCAAAATCTCTACACAAAGGAGAATTCAAAATGTTATTTTTACATCTTTTTGGAGGGTCTGAGAATGCAACCAGGCAAACCTCTTTAAAACAGTACCAGCAGCAGCAACCCTGGAAGTAGTAGCTACAGAGTCACAAACACATTCCAAACAATGCATAATCACCTGAGAAATAGAAGAAACTAAATTACATAAAGCAGACTTTCCCCACAAGAATACACTGAAGCAAAGACATTTATCATACTTTCAAGATTATTCAGGATAATGAGCCAGACAGTTCAGAATTCTAAAACTCAAAGTTGCAGAAGTATACAACACCCCCCCCAAAAAAAAAAATTACCATATGCTATACCATCCATATCAAAAGGAGAAGAATTAGAATAAATTAGAAGTTATGTACTTACCATAACTTGGCATCTGTGTTGTCCATTTTCATTCTTCCTCACTACTGGGTTATGGATCCAACCTGGCCAAATTTTTTTCAGACTTGGATCCTACTCTCAAGCTCCTCCCTCTACCCATAATGACCTACACTCCCTGTAGCTTCCTCAGATCAAGTTTGCTGCTTTATTCCCTACTGGATAAAGAGACAGTATAGAGAGAAAAACATCAGAGGCTCAAACCAGGAACGTAAATGTTCCCATAAATCCAATAGGTCCTCTAGGATTCAACAGGTTGGGGGATGCCTGGGATAGAAGGTGAGAAAGAATGAAAATGGACAACATAGATGTCAAATTATGGTAAGTACATAACTTCTTAATCTGATGTCCTTTTTCATTCCTCCTCACTATTGGGTCAGAGTCCCCAGCTATGTTACACTTGGATGGCCTCAAGGAAGGACATGCTGGAGCACTGTTGAACCAAAAGAAGCTCTACTTCTGGAGACAATGTCCAATTTATAATGTGTCACAAAGGTATGATTGTTTGAACAAGTGGCTATGGCACAAATATCATCAATCAATCCTCTGAAGGAGAAAACAGGTGATGTAGCCATAGATCTAGTAGAATAGGCTTTAGGAGGGCAAGGCAAGTCCATTTAATTGTTTGAATAAATGAGTGAAATACCATCAGCAATCCATTTAGCCAACGTAACTTTAGAGACTACCTGACCTAGGCAGTTTGGTGAGAAAGAAATAAAAAGTTGATCAGAATTTCTACACTGTTTTGTCCTATCACGGTAGAACTGCAATTGTCTATGGACATCAAGTAGATGCAAAATATATTCACCCTTGTTAGAAAACTTTGAAAAGAAGACAAGCAGCTGTATAGACTGATTTATTTTAGTCTCTGCGACTGCCTTAGGCTTAAAACATGGATTGTTATAAAGAGATACTCTATGAAAAATTATGTAAGGCAGTTTCTAAGATAAGGCCTGAAGTTTGATGAGAGAAGTAAGAAAGAGAAGGATGGCTGAAACTGGGGTTGAGAAAGGATCAATATTCTCTTTGGATGCCCAAATGGCAAATCTTTTCCATTTGCTTTGGTACACTTTTTTAGTAGAGGCTTTTTGGGAAGCTAAAACTATATCTCGAACAGGGGAAGCAAGCCTGGACCTTTGTCGAATTACTGGAAAATGAGATGCCAAATGGTCAGTTTGAGGTTGAGTAAACAGGGATGTTGATTCCCTGATGGATGAGAGAGGAGGTCCTGTCTGGGATCCAGGAATCCATGGGGGATATTTCAGATGAGACCAGAGAAAGGAAAACCATACCTAATGAAGCCAGTAGGGGCAATGAGGATTACTGAACTCTTCAGCCTTATGGCTTTCTGCAGAAACTTTGGTATCAATGGCAGTGGGGGATAGGCATAAAGGAGACAGGAGGACTAATCATGAACTTCAGTGTCCCTCTGTGACTCCCCCAGAGGGATCAACACAAAGTACTTGCTGAACTTGTTTTGGGGAGAAGAAAAGAGGTTACAGCAAGGTTGGTCCCGATGGCTGAAAATCAGATTTGCCACTGACTGATTGAGAGACCACTAGTGTAGGGGTCAGAATGGACCTGCTGAATTTGTCTTCTAGAACATTAGCTTTCCCCAGTATCTGTGTTGCAACCAGAAAGTGGTCTAATGATATGTTGTCAGTGTGTACTGCAATTTTCCCAGAGGGAAGGCTGTCCTGAAAGGCTTGCAATGTTAGAAGAACTGCTCTCATCTCTAGGACATTGATATGCAATCTGGTCTCTGAGGAAGACCATCTTTCCCTCAAAATGCCCCTCCCCCCACCTGAGTTGGGAAGCATCCATGGTACTATGGCTGTGGGGGTAGGAAGAAGGAATGGTCTGTCCTGGGACAGGCCATCTGAATGAATCCACCATTGGCGATGTCATCAGCAAATTGGAGTTAACTTGACAGGAACAAATAATTGCTGGTAAAGAACAGATCACTGAACAGCTAAGGTCCACTGGAGGACTCGCATAAAGAATCTTGTTAAGGGTACTAGAATGATGGCAGCTGACACAGAGCCCAGAGCTTGAAGAATCAGTCTCGCCAGTGGAGACAGCAAAGAAATTATGTCCAGTACCTGTTTTTTTTAAGGACATTATATGATGAGGGGACAAAGAAGTTACTTGGTGCGTTGTATCTAGAAAGGCACCAATGAATTCCAACTTCTTAACAGGGGACAGGTTCAATTTGGTAAGATTTATAGTAATGCCCAGGGAGCTGAAGATCTGGAACAAATTACTAGATTGGCTTGAAATAGTCAATGCCGGGCTGTGGCAGTTAGAAGCCAGTTGTCCAAATATGAAATCACCTGGAATCCTTTCATCTCAGCTGAGCTGCCATTACAGCCATGCATTTGGTAAACACCCTGTGGGCTGTGGTGAGTCTGAAGGGCAGAGCTCTGAATTGGTAATGACTGGCTCCCAGTCTGAAGCACAATTGAATTCTGGAGCATATGTCTATTTTGAAGTAATAGTATGTGCCCTGAAGATCTATTGAGCACATTTAATCATCCTTGCACAACAGCAGTAGAATGGACTAAAATGTAACCATCTGGAACTTTGACTTCTTTACATAGTGATTTAGATTGCTCAACTCTAGAATGGATCTTAGGTCCCCCATTTTCTTTAGCACTAATTGGAGAAGGAGACTGAGTCAAAGTAGTTGGGACACTCACACATCCAAATGGGGATGGAGCTAACAACACCCCCATTTGTATATGAGTTTTGAGAAACCTCCACATCATCTTGTCAATATCAACCTAAGATAGACTCCTGGAGGACCTAGAGGAGGCAACTGATGTAGTCCTGGATTGTCTGGATGGCTTTGAAGAAGTTTCAAGGGCACTGTTGGGGAAACTGCCCTGATGTCAAACTCTGGAGTCCTAATGCTCAGATCTGAGGTCTTGGGATCCAAGGTGGAAGAGGATGGTCTAGGAGAGGCAATCAGATTAGAGGTGCCTGTCAGATCTGAGGACCACCTTGGATCCGACAGAGCAGAAGTGGGTCTTGAATCCAAAAAGTTTGGATCCGAGGTCTTTTCAAACTTAGCTGGAGGCTCTGAGGAAGCTCTTGATGTCTTATGGGAGCATTTCCTTAGCTCCAATGTCCTAGAAAGGCTAGATGTGGGGGTTTGCATCCCTGACAATGAAGATGAAGTAGGCAACAGTCCTTTTAGAATGAGTTTGTTCCTGCAATCAGTGATGGCTTGGTGATTAAATCCCTCACAAATCCCAAAATTTGACAGTAGGTGTTCTGGCCCTAAACAATACACACATTTAATGTGCACATCAGAACGGGGAATCTTATGCCCACATTCTGAGCAGCTCTTGAAGACAGTAGGTTTATCAAGCATAATGCAAAAAAATTTAACTCCACACACCACTTAAACTTGACAAGCACAGCAAAAATATTCAAAAAACATAGCAACCCTGTCACTAACAACCACAAGGTAAATTAATATACAAATATAAATATAAACCCTTTTTTTAACAACTTATGATAGAGAAACAGAAAGGCAGAATTGCCAACTGGTCAGAGAGAAGAAGCAGGAAGGAAGGGTAACTTAACAAATTAGTCCCTAACATCTGTAAAAATCTGAAGGGAAGGGAGGTGATGACTATGAGCAAAAAAGCACTAGAAATAAAAAGAGGATACATTTATGAACAAAAAGCTTGACTTATCATCACCCAAAGAGAAAACTATAATGTGACCAGAAATCTGCGTCGTACCAGCTAGGCAGCAAACAAGATCTGAGGAAACTACAGAGAGTGTAGGGCATTATGGTTAGAGGGAGGAGTTCAAGGCTACGATCCAAGTCTGAAAAAATACATCAGATCAAAATGTTTGGCAGCAGTTGGATTAACTATAGATATAGCTGCTTGGTCAGGTCTGGAATTAATGTATTAAAACTTGAAAAACTGATGTACTCTGTACAATTCTATCTGCTTTTTTATATCAGCAGGTTAGCTGTCATGGAAACTGCAGGCTATGATAAACACATTCTCCAATGCTGACAGGGGGATGGGTGAGGGTTCTGGAAATTCCATTTATGGCAAATGCTAATGGTTCTGAGAGATCTCAGAATTTTTTCACTGAAAGTCCATTCTGGAAATACTCTTAAGAGAAAGAATCCTGCGCAGGGACTTTCACATACTCCTCAGAGTCTGAATCAGAAACTTGAAGAGAAAGCACTGCATCTGCCCCTTCACATTCCCTTACAGATTCCACATCTTGAACCTCTTACTTAATACACGCCTACATGGTGTGGAATGTCACACCTCTAGCAGCTTACACATATTGTGCATTCCAGGGCATTTTCTGAAAAATAAACTTAAAAACATAAAATAAACTAATGAAAATATTTTGTGAACAATACAAGCTATTAAAACTATGCACAAGCAATTTCATCAGTAAGAAGAATTCTTTACAGAGATAATAGTGCATTTCCATAAATACTATATGTTATAATGCACAGAAACCCCAAATTTTATTTTTTGTTAAACTTTCATAAATTGTCATATCTTGGAAAATATGCTACATAGACATACATTGTTAGAACATTTTTGTTAACCAGACATAAAATTTCACATGACAAGAAGAAATTCCCCTGTGTGTATGTCTATTGAAATATTTACAGAAATGTGAAAACATATGCTTAATATATAATTAGCCGTACAAATAACACTTAATATTTCTGAAGATGTACAACTTACAGTGCAAATGTCAATGATAGCTTTCTTCAAGAACATCTAAGCTTTCACCTATTGTCTTGCACCAGTTTGTAAGTCACTTTTCTTTTAAATATTAAGTGCATATGAAAATATTGTTTATTTTCATAATAACTAACAGCTATCATTACTTCCGGTATAATGTGATATAAGTGGGCATTGACAATGATTCTTCCTTTTTCACACAGGAGAATTTCACATCATACTCCTCAAATAACATGTAGGGTTCTCAGTTACAAAAATATGAATATAAATATGAAAATATGAATAAGTAAATTAATTGATTAATTTGTTTACTGTAAGACATCCTAGATTAACAATCTTAGTGTAATTTTGTTAATAATTTTTTATCATTTCTAATATCGAGTTTCATTAAGTTGATAGGTCACTTGGTTAAAGAAGCCATTCCCAAAAAGTGTCTGAAAACCATAAGAAGCTATGGGTATCAACCGGAAGTATACAAAAATGGCATTATAGACTTGAGTGAATTAAGGTAAAAAGGAATCCCTTTTCCTTTCAGTAGAAACCACCTTATGAGAAAAGTCAAGAGCCTGCACAAAACTCTGAGCCAATTCCAATAAATTTAATCTGTCCAGAGAAACTGACACAGGAGAAGCTAAATATCTAGAGTATTTTTTTTTTTTGGACAGGAAAGTTAGGGCAAACAGATCCAGTATTGCCAGCAATAGCTTCCCTTGCGAGCGTGGCCTAATGGTTAAGGTGTTTGCCTTACAAACACAAGGTACAGGGTTTGAATCTCACAGGGTATAATTGGCTAGGCTTAAAATGACTCGCAAGGGCAGTTAGCCTAGCACTAACCTAAGAACTAAGGAATGGGCATAGCACTCATGCTAAGCAGGGGCACATTCTCTACCCCTTCACCCAAGGGTGGCTCTCCTTTTCCCACTGATGGAACCCTAACAACTACAGAGGAAGTGGTTAACCTTTGGTTTATGATGGCGTTATGGACATCAGAGGGATCTAAAGAAAAAAGTGAGTTCTGATGAATGGCCACAGCAGTGTCACCCACCTGTGGCAAATTAAAACCTGCTGTAAAGGAAGGGCTGCTTAGTTATCTTTTTCATTTTGTGGCTGGAAAATGGTCTGACTGAGGGTCATGTGTTCCATGGTCAAGTTGAAAACGATGCTTGTTTCAGCAACAGCAGCAATAGTCAGCAAAATAGGAAAGTAGCAAAATGTAACTTTTCCCACAACAAAAACACAGAGAAAAGCACTTTAGACACTTTACCCAGTCAAAAAAAGTAAACCAATCACAGTTTCTCTACAGAAAAAAAAGTTTTAAACAGCTTTTAAAAACTATTTACCACAAAAGCAAAAAAGTGCTTTCCCATTTAAAACTACAAAAATCATGAGACAGTCAAGGAAAATACTTTTTCCTAGCAAACAAGTTTAAAAGAAATGTGGAAAATGTCCCCTGAAGGGAACGTATCTACTCAGTAATGGAACAGCATTAGCAGACTGTCAACCCCCAAAAGCCTGCAGAGAAGCCTTCTTCTCGGCAGAAGTAAAGTTCTGTCTAAACTTGTCTTTTTAGTGAGCTCAGCTTGAACAGAGTAACAGTTTGGGCACATGAGAGGGCACATGAGAGTACCCTGATGCTTTGGAACCAGGCCAGCTCTTATATCCTAAGCAGGATATACCCATATAGCTTAGGCTACTGCAGCAGTGATCAATATGAAAAACATTATCCACACAATACAGTACATTCTTTAAACCCAGGACTACACAAGAGGAAGATTCAATATAAGAATGTGGAAGAAACTCCTCAAATTAGATAAAAATAATTCAGAAGAGAACCTGCAACACAGCCTAATGCATCCCTGGTCTCCACCAGGGCTTTGGCTGAGTTAAGCACAGAGACATGGACAATAATCCATGAGCATCCCTTGGATAACATGAGCACACACAAGGGCTGGGATTAAGTCTTATGAAGAAATCATGCTCACTCTCAGCAGAGTATGACACTGCTACACAATGTGTCAATCTCCTCACTAGCCCCAAACATGGGTTAACAGTGGCATGGTCCAGACAGGGTCAGTAGACCCAGTGGATGAAGACAAGCCCTGGGAGCAGCTGATATTTGGCTATGCGGATACCCTAAAAATCCTTCTTAGACTGTAATTAAAATATTTTGTTCAAAACCATAAAACTGATGTTCCAGCCTGATTTTTGTTCAGCAGGAAGGGAAGGTAAATATTTTTCTGGTGACAAATTGCCCCCCTTTGACCTTACATAATACATACGTAGTCTGAACTCTAGCAAATGAAAGTCACAGTGTTTCATAAGCAGGTTCTGAAACCCCTTCTTCCAATCTCAGACAATGCTACCCAGACTATTAAAATGTTGATTTAAGCAGTGCCATATGCCTTTATATTGAGCTCTGCCTGTCAAACAAGTTGGCAGCATTTACTCTTTTATGCCCTGTGAATGCAGCCATGGAAATTTATACAGCTGTGTACACAGCAAAATGTTTCTCTCTATGCTGCAGAAGAAAGTCAACAAATTTTGCAACTACTTACTTAGCTTTTTAGACATGTCTTCCCATGAAAGCTCCATGTGGAAAATAAGTTTCACTCAAATTAAGAATTTAATTAACTTTTCTTTTACTTGAAACTGAATTTGAAACAGCTAAATGAATACAGACCTTCCTTCAAGGAAAATAACTGAAGGCCACAGCGAGTTACTTTTGCTTTTTTTTTCTTGTTAGGTACCCCTGTTTTCTGTTCTAGTTAAAATCAGATTTGTAGGACTCAGTGCTGCTTTTTCTTAACCTCTTGTCCATTTATTCTTATTTTATGGTCATAAGTTTCTTGTTTGAACATCTTCATACTAGTTGATATGTCCAAAACAGAAACACAGCTGTGGGCATACTTGACAGCAATTAATCAGAAATGTGCAGAAATTCCAGAAGTGGATATGACATAAAGAGTTGTATATTTTTATTTCTGGTTTGCATTGTGACACCCGTGCCCTGGCCCAGCAATCAAAGAGCCTCAATCCTCACCACTAACACCAGCGAGGGTGTCTCATATATGAAGAAAGCATAATAAATACACACAGTAAAGTGCAATTTTTATTAAGAACACACAGAGATTACAGTCAGTCTGGGGCTGGTCACTCCCTTGCTCCCCAGGTCCCCAATAAGACTCCCCACTGACACAGCTATAGAGTCCAGATCTCAGCCTAACTGGGCAAGCTAAAATCTCCAGCACCCTCCCTGTCCAACCAGTGCTTTGTGTCCCTGCCCAAGTAGCTGACACACTTTGAGAAAAGTTTATACATCCACACAGACACTCCTGGGGAAGGCAGGCACAGGTTCTCCAGCTGTGCCCCTTTTACCCAGACTATACGGTAGTAATTACTGCCACCTCCCAGCTAATATTATCAGCTACCCAAAGGCCCTTAAAAGGGTGCCCAATTATTTCTGTGCAATATTATTATTCAATTGGTAAGTGTGACTAAACAGTCTTAAGGCATATTAGAGTGACCTGGTACAGGATCCTTATATACATGCAATGTACTCTTAGAGCTTAACTTATCTCTACACAAAACAGACACAGTTAAAAGGTTTTAAAATATTTAATAATAAATAATTAAAACCACAAGACAATACTTTCTACTACACAATATTAGTCAAAAGAGTTCAGAGATCACACAGAAATACTTAAAATAAATCAGTAGTACAGTTCTGACATCACAGAAAACACTTAGTCAAAACTTTCTAATTCCTAGCTATAGCTACAAGAAAACACACTTCTAAAATAACTTACTTTTATAGAGCAACAGGCAGAGTGCTGACTTGGATAGTCAGACAAAAATGCTTAAAATCTCTGGTTCTCACTGTTTAAATTGAAACTGCAGTCCTGCTAAACATTACATCATCTTTTACACTTTCCTGGTGTTCCCAGGCTGACAGAAACTGCATTTACATTATTTTACACTTAGAGCAATAAAGGACATTCCACGTGTAAATTTTGGTCATTAACTTTAGCCTTAAAACAACAGGCAGGAAGCCTTCATCTAGCCAGACTGGAGCTGACTTGTAAAACATCAAAGGCAGTGATGAAATAATTTTAATTTCAAAGGACCAACAAGAAATGCTTGACTTAGCTTTCTTTACAGCAGATGGCAATGTTGCCACATTGTTTCAAGTTCAACATTTATATTTACAAATGATAGAATTATCTGCACAATTCTGTCTGGCTAGGCTGGCAGCCTTCACCCATCTCTACCAGTCTTCACATGCATCAGTAGTACTTGTTTAATGAAGTGATTTCAATTCCAATTCAGGCTTAATTTCAGCAAACATTATTAATGCATGGCCTAATTGTCAGATGTATTTTATTTTATTTTATTTTACTTCACTTTATTTTATTTTATTTTATTTTAATGCACGGCGATCTACTGAAGCAAAGTTGTATGAGGCATTCTCTACAATACCTCTTAGACATAAGTTCAGTCTTTTCTTTATATAGGGGTTTATACCCTGCCAAGGAGACTTCAGGTTTTTAAAGCATTGCTTACTACTCACTCTAACTCCCAGCCTCTAGCTGCATGAGGTGCTTGTCACCTGCTCAAGTCAACTGTGGCAGAAATTTTGGTTGCAGAAGAATCGCTTGTTGGATTTTCAAAGATAAGGCTTGACTACTACCATACTACTATTACAAACATGACAGAAATATTTCTGAACCTACAGACATTGGTACACAATACTAAAACAGTCACTCTCTGCCACCATAGCTACCAATGCTATACAAGGAGAAGTTATTTTTTATATTACCTTTAAAACATAATGAAAGAGGAACTTGTGTAAATCCATTGACAACAGTTCAAATAAATGTCGATTCACTAAAAAATAAATGGCAAAATAGCTTGAGGAGAACTATGGAAAGGAGATGTTGAGTCTTAGCCAGAGTCATGGAGGTAATGGGGAAGGGAGTAATCAAACCCCAAAAGCAACAAAGAACAAAGGCCAGTAAATTTCTTCCACAATTTACAGAGGGGATAATTTTGATAGTTTCATTCATATGTTTGAGAGGGTATGTAAACAGTATAATGATAACCAAGGGCTCTGGGTACGGTTCCTACCCTCTTACTCTATAGTAAAGCTGTAACTGTTATCTCCAAATTGTCTGATACAGATTTATTTAAATTATAATGTTGTAAATAACTGTTTGCTAGAATATTTTAAGTTAACACCTGAAGCTTATAGAAAAACGTTTTGTGAGCATAGACGTAAGGAAGATGAAAGTGTGTGTGAATATATGTCGCTGAACTAAGAACTTATTTTCATTGGTGGGTGGGTGGATGTCAGGTCACCACTTCTGAAGGGCTGCCAGACCTTTTAGTGAGGGAACAAGCCCTTAGCACTTTGCCTGAGGATATGAGAAACTGGTTAGCTGATAGACAATGCAATACTGTGGATGTGTTGAGGAAGAAGGGAGACCTATACCTAGCAAGCAGGGCATCACTGCACAGGAAGGGGACACCCAGTGCTGCTCATGGGTCTAAGTGAATCCATGGTGGACAGCCCAGATTGCCACAACAGAATCTGCCAGTAGCAGGTGAAGTCACTAGTCCAGGTGCACATCCAGAACCTAGGGTTAAATGTTTTAAATGCAACCAGTGTGGCCATGTAGCATATAAATGTCCACAAAGGCAAAGTGGGGAACAAAAGGTGGGAGAGCCAGAAAGCGAGAATGACAAAATGCCAACAGTAGGTTGTCTTGAGACAACAAGGGTACCAAACTACCACAAGAGTTTATATCCTATCTTAGTGAAAGAGAAAGAGACCATGGCTAAGAGAGACATAGCCTCTGACTTAACCATTGTGAAGCCTGCAAGGCTTACAGAGGAGCACTCTACTCTATTCAGAGCTTTAGGAGGGACCCCATTCCAAATACCTTTGGCTAGGGTTCACCTTGACTGGGAGGGTGAAAGAGGAAGCTAGCAAGTAGGAGTGTTTGAGGATATCCCTGTAGATGTCCTGATAGGGAATGGTTTTGATAATGCAGTATCATGTGTGCAATCAGTTACATGCAGTCTGGCTTGGAGGCAAGCATGTCGGTCTGGTAGCCTGGGGGAGACCCAGATAGACTGCACACTTGCAGCCACAACTGGTGAGGTGGTTACTTCAGGGAGGGAGCTATGCTGTAGCAGTGAGACTAAAAGTGAGCCACGGCTGCTTGTTGGTACTGATGTTCTCTTGGACAGAGTGACTGCAAGGGCAGAGGTGAGTAATAGTACCCAGGCTGACAGTGAGGCACTGCTGCCAGAGGATACCAGACTTCCTGTGGAAGGGGAGCTGGGAAGGGTTACAAAGAGACAGTTGAGGCAGGCTCAGCTCTCAGACCCTACATTACACGGCCTGAGGGAGGTAGCTAGTAAGGCACCCAATTCTCAAGGGAAGGGGGAATCTGTATACTGGGACAAAGGGTTACTGTATAGAGAGTGGACCCTTGAGGAAGGGCTAGAGGGTAAGAGAATACAGCAGTTGGTAGTGCCCAGAGCCGATCATCTGACACTTCTAGCCATAGTTCATGATATTACCTTTGCAAGTCACATGGGCATAAAACATACAAAGGGACATATTATGCAGAACTTTATTGGCCTGGGATTTCCAGAGATGTAACAGGGTACTGCAGGACCTGTGAACAGTGCCAAAAGGTAGGCAAGGCAAGAGACAGGGTGAAAGCTCATTTGATGCCTTTGCCTGTGATTGAGGAGCCATTTCAGAGAGTATCTATGGATATTGTGGGGCCTCTGAGTACCCCAAGTTCCACAGGGAAAAAGTATATCGTAGTGACAGTAGATTATGCTACCAGATACCCTGAGGCAGTGGCTCTGTCCTTCATTGAGGCAGAAAAGGTGGCAACGGGTAGGTTTCCCAAAAGAAATACTGACTGACAGAGGTGCCAATTTCATGTCAGACCTGCTGGCTTGTCTGTGGATGCTTGCTTACAGAGAGGTGCCCCAGGAATCCACAGGTTTTTCACCCTTTGAGTTGCTGTATGGGCATAGTGTGCGGGGGACCTCTAGATTTGATTCAAGATGAGTGGGAGGGTGAGTTTGAATCCCACAAGGAGTCTGTTGTGGCATACATCTTAAACCTCAGGACAAGGCTCAGGGAACTCATGGGTTTGGCACAGGAGAACTGGGCAGAAGCCCAACAGCAGAAAATGGTCTAGTATGACAGGAATGCTTGAGCTAAAGAGAATGCTGTAGGGCAGCAGGTAATGGTTCTCATTCCTGTCAGACACAACAGGCTGCAGGGAGCCTGGGGGGACCATACAAGGTGGTAAGGATAGTCAGTGATGTTAACTACATGGTAGAACTGCTAGGCAGGAGGCAGGGGCACAAAATGTACCATGTTAACATTATGAAATCTTACCATGATAAGGAGGTCCTTGTGCTGAGTATTTGCATTGGGTTGAAGGAGGAGTCTGACGGGGATCTGGTGACTGATCTCTTCAGTGAGACTCGGACCGACACCTCAGTGGAAGGGGTAGCAATGTCCCAGCAGCTATCCCCTACCCAGGTTCAAGAAATCCGAGCAGTGTTACAGGAGTCTGGGGACATGTCCACTGGAAAACCAGGGTGCACCTACCTGGTGCAGCACCATGGGGATACAGGACCCCAAAAACCAATTAAGCAGGCCCCTTATGGGGTTCCAGAGAGAGTCAGACAGACTCTGAGGAAGGAGATACAGAAAATGTTGGAACTAGGGGTAATTCAGGAGTCCAGCAGTCCCTGAGCCTCCCCAGTGGTGCTGGTACCAAAAAAGAATGGCAGCACCAGGTTCTGTGTGGACTACAGGAAATTAAATAGTCACATAGAGTCAGATACTTATCCCTTGTCTAAGACAGATGAAGACCTAGAGCAGCTGGGTGGGACTAAGTATCTTACCACTACTGATCTTATCAAGGGTTACTAGCAGGTGCCCTTGGCTCCCAGCGCTAGAGAGAGGTCAGCCTTTGTGACTCCTTTTGGCTAGTATGAGTTCACAAAGGTGCCCTTTGGGATGTAAAATGCCCCAGTGACTTTCCAGAGGCTGGCAGATCATATCCTAGCAAGAGCAGGAGAGATTTTGCCCTTGCTTACCTAGATGATATTACCATCTACAGCCATTCCTGGCAAGAGCACCTTCAGCATGTCAGGGAGGTGCTGAGCAGACTACAGAGGGCAGGGTTGACCATTAAGCCCAGCAAATAGGTGGATGTGGCAGAGGTCTCCTCCTGTGACATAGAGTGGGGAGTGGTAAGATCAGGCCAGAACCTGCCAAAGTGGAAGCCATTCAGGCATGGCCTCCACCTGTTACCAAAAAGCAGGTGAGGGCATTCTTAGGGACAGCAGGGTACTACAGAAAGTTTGTTCCCAGATATACTAACAGAGCTGCTCCGCTCGCAGACCAGACTAGGAAACATAGACCAGATAAGGTAGTGTGGACTCCAGAATGTGAGCAGGCATTCCAGAAGCACTCATTACAACCGAGTGATGCCTCCAGGGATTTCTGCAGTTAACTCCTACTGCGCCTCTAGGCATCAAATATTGCTTGTTCATATTTGCATTAATAATTCCCAAACCATGCTTCATACAAGGTATCAGAATATTTTATCTTGAAGCATGCATGATGGCAAACACAACTGCATTGATATTTGACCTCTGCAAATGAGTATTTGTCAGACCTGTAAAGTGATAACTTCTTTTTTTAAAGGCTCAGACCACACCCACTAGGAGTTAAAGTTACACACTTAAAAGAACTGTACTGGAGGGAATGAGTTAAAGGAGCTTTGGGAGGACCCCCTGTGTTAGCCAGTCTAGATTACAGCAAAGAATTATTGTGCAGGTGGATGCTTCAAAGCATGGGATGGGGGCTGTACTTAGCCAGATTTCCTTCGAGGGAGAAGAGCACCCAGTGGTATATCTCAGTCATAGGCTCCAACCCAGGGAGGAATGCTATGCAGCTGTAGAAAAGGTATGACTAGCCATAGTGTGGGCACTGCAATAACTTCAGCCTTATCTGTATGGAAGGAAATTCACTGTAGTTATAGACCACAATCCTTTAACATAGCTACATCAAGCCAACCAGAAAAATGCTGAGTTACTAAGGTGAAGTCTAGGGTTGCAAACATATGATATGACAGTGCAGTACCACAGTGAAGTTAGCAATGCCAATGCAGATGGGCTCTCAAGACAGGGAATGGGGTAAGGTATAAGAAGATAGGTTCAATCCTCTCAAGCAACATTTCTCAGGGTCACTTGAAAAACTAGCTTCAGTTCTCATGGGGGGATATGATGCTCCCAGCCCAGCTAGCTGGAATTTTGTAAATAATTTGATGTTATTTGTGAATATTGATATGATTTATACAGAACTGTATGTTATGTACTGATCTTCAAGAAGGTAACCACAGTGTACCCTACTGGAAAGGAACAGAATGTTTTATGATTCTGTTTATCTCCCAGTTTCATTGAAGGAGACAGGATGTCTAGAGCTAGAGTTTATTTCTATTGTCTTGAAACAGAATTAATTACTAGGTTTAAAATGTAAAGTACTTTTATTGCTCTGTGACTTACTAGTAGCTGCACATCTGAGAGATAATTATTTTTGACACAGAGGTGCTAAATACTAAGTATTTGTTTAGCCTGTGAAATGAAGGTAGGTGACAAAGAGTGATGTCATCCAGCTGACCCAACAGTAATGTTTTGATATTTATTTGGGAACTCTCTCAGAGACTGTGCATTTTGTATTTGTCTTTGGACCTGGAAACATCCATCTTCAATACTTCTGTATTTCTAATAGTAAGTAACTAGGGAAAAGTGATTTATTTTAGATATAGATAGAAATAAGGTGAAGATTAGTTTAAACGTTTTCTGTATTTATTTGAGACTGTCCTGCAATGTTGTTTTAAAATATTTCCTGTGATTCTGATCTCTGTATCACTGTGCTGAGTTATTGAATATTGTCTTGTTTTTTTTTTTTTTTATTATTATTAAATATAAATTGTGGCTGGTTTGTTTAGAGATATTTAAGCTCTTAGAGTACTTGCATATGTATCTGGTGATACTGTATAGGCCACTCCTAAAGAGGCTTGGCCTTGGTCACACTTACCATTTAAATAATAGTAACATTACACAGTAGAATTAGTCACCCTTTGTAAAGGACATTATAGTAGCTGATAAAGAGCTGGTTGGTGGCAGTGATGACTACCTTTCAATCTGGGCAGAAGGAGGCATAGCTAGTAAACCTGTGCCAACCTTTCCCAGGAGTGTGTGTGTGTGTGTGTGTGTGTGTGTGTGTGTGTGTGTGTGTGTGTGTGTGTGTGTGTGTGTGTGTGTGTGTGTGTGTATATAAATCAAATCTCAAGTGTGTGTGTCAGCTATATGGGCAGGGACACAAAGCACTGGTTGGACAGAGAGGGTGCTGAAGGTTTTGGCTTGACCTTTCAGCTGAGATCTTAACCCTATAGCTGTATCAGTGGGGAGTCTTTTTGAGGATCTGGAGAGAGAGGGAGAACCTAGCCCCAGACTGACTGTGATCTCTGCGTGCTCTTAAGGGAAATTGTACTTTACTGTCTGTGTACTTGTCATCCTTCCAATGTGTACATCCCTCACTGGTGCTAGTGGTGAGGACTGAGGCTCCTTGATGACTGGGCCAGTGCAGGGGCGTCACAATAAACATTACAGAAATATTTCTGAACCTACAAACATTGGTACATAATACTAAAACAGTCACTTTCTGCCACCATAGGTACCAATGCTGCACACAGAGAAGTTTATTTTTATAATATTACCTTTAAAACATAATGAAAGAGGAACTTGTGTCAATCCATTAACAGCAGTTCAAACAAATGTCGATTCACTAAAAAGCAAATGCCAAAATAACAAATAACTTGAGGAGGACTTATGGAAGCAAGTTTTTCTAGCTGGGTGGGCAATCTTTCCTGTAAATACCATGTGGGGAGATACCTCCACACCCCCAAATTTATATATACCTAGTCTAAGGTTACACAACAGTGGAGAAAAAAAGCTCCACTCTTTCTGAAAGTTAGTTTGACAGCTTTTATTCAGTCTGTCAGCATTCACTAGAATTGTGGTCAGTAGACTAACAAGCTCCCCAAAAGAGTAGTAGGCTAAACCAATATAAATCTTTACCAACCCTGTACAACTATGCCAATAAAAGCTGCATGGTGCATATGTATTTATTATAGACATTGGTCTCAGAAATATAAGGCCTAACCTGCTGGCATAGCCTTCCCTTATCACTGAACTTGAATATATGCAGGACATAACATAGCTGTCAGATCATATCACTTACACACAATCATGCCATCAAACAAACTCATTAAGGTACTAGGACAACAATGTAAACCTAACCATAACAAAACTCACTACAACAGGAAACAGAGGAAAGGAACTAATACTGAAGAGATAGAAATAATGCTTAACCTACTGTTATAGTGTTTACATCACACAGATATGTTATATTCATTCCACTGTTTCCATTACTCCAGCCCTTAAATTTTAGTACAGCATCAATCTATTCACTTGCAACAAGGGAAATGGTTTTCCCCAACATTCTGTGTAGGACTGCCATACCAAAATGCTCCAGGTGTGTGCTTATACAGGAACCTCAAACTTTATTACAGCTATAGCAAACCACTGCAGTTTACAAGCTAATTGGAAATCATCTCCATGCCTTCAGGAGGCCTTAATTTATTTTTGCAAATGAAACAAAAGTCTACTCGAATTTCATAATATCTTTGGTCCAAAAAACTCAGACCTGCCTTATGGGATCCAGAAAATGTCTCTCACCTGGGTTTTGAGGATGAGGATAGATGGACTGTAACTGAATATTTTGATGTAGCTCAAAATCAGATACCTCTATCAGCAAAAAGAATAAACAGGTAAACAAATCCACTTGTTTTTTAGAAAAAAATGCTTAAAGTTGGAGAATCAAACTTCACAACTCAAAAAGTATTTTAGCTGAAGTAATGGCCAGAAAAAAATGTAGTGTGGGTAAGAAACTTTAAAGGAATTTTTTTGCTCAAAAAGAGAATTATTGAACTGCTCTAGCATAGGATTCTAGTCATATGAAGAACAACTTAAGGCACTTGTATCAGTAAGGCAAAATTTAATCATGCACCCAAATGCCAAGGAGGACTCAACAGGGATACAGTTGACAAACTAGGACAGAATACAAAGGAAGACAATGAGGATGGTAAGGTGTTGGGGGTAAAGGTCTGACAAATGGAGCAACTGTATACATTGTGTATTTTTCCTCAACAAATTAGGCACTGACGTTTGTCTTGTGGCAGGATCTTATTCCCATAGGTGTACTATTTGAATCTTTAGTCCACTATGACTGAAATAAGGAGAAAAATATAATAAATTCTCCAATTAAGAAATACTTATTTTTAAAACATAATTGTCAGACACTTCCTTCTCTCTATTCTCCCATTCTTCACGTCCTTTCTATGACTCAGTGTTCCTCACTTCCTTATTAATTTACTACTTCACTTATGATTGTTAACTGGGAATGTCCAGGTGGGAGGAGTAGAGTCCTATGCAGAAAAATCTCCACAAACAAAACATCTCAAGCTGTATACTAGGATAATAAGACAAAAACACCACCAAGTAGAAATTAATTAGAAATTAAAATGATAGAGAAAAAAAGCTGCTCTATTAAGATGGTACAATACTTGCTATTAATAAACATAGTTTACCTTGGATGACAGCAGCTCTAAACGAAGACTTGGACATGGAAATGAGTTCCATCTAGTAGTACCTTGTGATACACAGAGAAGACCTAGCTGCTGTTAAATGGCATTAAAGAAAAATGCCATAAAAATAGCTACTGTTCCAACACAGTGAGCTTTCAGAAGTAAGGCAAGACTCTGTAATAACTGGTTAACCAGCTGGAAAAGGTGGGCTTGGTAATCATGCCCACTTTAGAATGGGGAAAGATGTAATCAGTTGGTCATCTTTTCTGAATGATTCGATTCTTTCCATGTAGAATACAAGCTGCATGTAGACATCCGTGCAATAGAATACTGTAAGAAGAGGAAAAATACTATAAGATTAACAGACTGGTCGAGGTATAATTCTTTGACAACTTTCAGCATGAAAGAAGGATTAGTTCTTAGTGATAACCTTTTCCTGTAGAAAACCAAATAAAGAGGCTTAACACAGAATGTTTGAAGTTCTGATATTTCCTTGCCAGAAGTAATGGCTACCAAAAAAAGATAGTCTTCCAAGACAATAACTGCAAGTCAGATGACACTGCAGTCTTAAAGGAAGGCAGTCTAATCTCTTTAAACATAAAATAAATGTCTCACTGATGTACTGATTCTCTAATAGGAGGACAAAGTTGAAAATTCCTTCATACAAAGGCTTTACATGTTTTGACAAAAGCCAGACAGGCAAAATCCTGACCTAAGTGAATGTTGCAAATGAAAACCAAGTGAACGCTGATTGTGGAATAACTTTACTCATAACTGGAACGTTCTGCCCAAATAACTGAACTTTAGGAAGTGAAACAATGATAACTTAACTCATAATTAGAATGTTCACCAAAATAACTGAACTTCAGGAAGTAAAGGCATGAAAGGGTCAAGATTATTGCATGCTGTAGCATAGAGAAGCATGTTTTGTTTTGGTAGGTCTCCTGAACAGTAGGATTTTAGACCAACATAATAATTGAATCTACCCTGTCAGACAAGCCAGGATCCATAGCTATTATCTGAACATCATAAGCCAAACTATTAGCTTCAGTACAATGGAGATCTGTATGAGACTTGCCTGTGAGACAGCAGTGCCTTGGATGGCAGATGGTTTAAAGGTCTGAGAAGGAACCAAGCTAGTCTAGTCCAAAAAGGGATATAATCAGTTTTGTGTAGTATGGCTTTCTTGGCAAATTTAATCAAAAGCAGAAATGGGTGAAAAGCATACATGATGTCAATGGGCATCAGTAAGGAAGAGCATGCTTTGCTAGTTCTCATGAAAGTGGGATCATATAATAACTGCTACTGCACTTGGTATTGGTTGAAGAAGCAAAAAGGTTCCAGACTGGATGGCCTCAAAGAAGAAAGATCATCCTGGCTACTGCCTAAGTGACATTTGTAGGACATCAAGAGGCAGTGTCTTATCCTATAAACTATTAAATTTGCTTCTTCCACAATCTATGTTGATACCACAGAAGAATAGTTTGGATAGTACAGTTATACTAATAGTAGACATTTAAAATTTTCACTTTCTAAATTGTCTATGGGTTTTATCCTGCCAAGGATATAGCTACCGACCAGCTTCCAAAAGGTTTCATAATCTAGCTGCTTACAGGCTGTGCCCATTTTAGAGGAAGATATATAAATAGCCAGAGTGACTAAAAATCTTTAGGACTTTCTTGCTCCTCAACAAGAAATGTGTCTTTATATTATGACACTTGGTTGCTGGAAAAATACATCAGTTTGAACATAACCCCTTGGGGTTTAAGGGTGGATAAACTTCCAGCTTCTGAAATTTCTGAACTTGAAGCGGATTTATTTGAAGAATGGAAAAAACATGTCATTACAGTGCACCTTAGGGTGGGTTAAGGTACTTTTTAAATGTAATAACAGACTCCATGAACAAGTAAGGAGTTCAATTTTGGTGCTGCAGGATGAGCTTAAGGTGGAGACGACAACGGACCCATTTAATAAAAAAATGAAGGATATCCAGATGAGAGTGAGCAAAGCTGAGGCCAGAATCTTCGAGAGGAAATGCAATAAACTTGATAGAGATGATCAAGATTATAGGAATAATCTCATTTTCCAATGGCAGAGAAAACCCAGGCGAAGCAGGCCCACCTTAAAAAATATGACCATGAGATCTCAGAGTTCGCGAGAATGGTCATTCTCGTCCACGGAAGCAAGCACCAGCATCAATGGCAGAAAAAGTGTTTCATTTGAAGAATTGATTGAAGGAGGTATTCATCAAGTCGAGCAGAGTGGCGGCCAAAGAGTGAGCCCACAGCAGGTGAAAAACAAACGTAGTTGGAGATGGCAGAACAGGAAGAAGTGAAGGGAATGAGAGAATTGGATATTTTGGACTTAATATTACTTGTATTGCTTCTGTTACATGTAATGAGGAATGTGATTTTGAAAATACCAGCAGGTATGTCTTGAATGCTGTAAATGATCAGGAATTTTCAGTGCGTCAGGGTGAAATGTTGAATATAATTAATTTGTCAGATTTACAAATAGATAACTACATGTATAGTCTTTTAACGAAAGGAGTGAAATTTGTGCCTACTTATTTTCCAACTTTGGCTGATATTATGTTAGAGATAGGTTCTTTTTGTTGCAAACTGCATTTGAAGGCATTTGTTTCTAAAAAAACATACAGATTGTGTGAATTGTAATGCAGCATGCGATATGGATGAAGATGAAGAACCACTGTTGGATTTATCCCTGCATGAGAATGAATTTGTGGATATTTTCATGGATGAATGTGATTTTGAAAGTAACAGGGATGATATTGGTGGTGGCTTTTCATATAGGACAGGCTATGGGGAATTCAATATTCCTAGGGTCCCTTATGTTAGCACTTTCAATCCACCTAGGATAGTCTCAACTATAATAAATTTTGAAAAGGTGTTATGTAAACAAGTGCAAGTGGAATATAAAAAGTTTTATGACAGTTACAAGCCCCATAATTTGAAAAAGCAGGAACAGAATGTGTTAAGGCAGTTAAGAAGTTTAAATAAACATTATGTTTTTTCACAAGCGGATAAGGGGGGTAACTGGGTAATAATGTCTAGATTTGGATATAACAACATGGTTGAAGATTTATTACATGAAGATGGTGCTTATGAACAGTTGCAGTTGAATGTTCTGGATGTGTACAATAATTTATTGCTGAATTTGCTTGAAAAGGGAGAAAGACTGGGATTTTTTTCCACAAATGATGTTAAAAAATTGCATATAAAACATCCTAGGATGGCTAAATTTTATGCCATTCCTAAGGTACACAGAGACTTGACAAACTCTCCTGGAAGGCCTATAGTGTCAGGGGTAGGGGGAGTACCTCCAGAATATAGGTATTTTCCTGGATGCACAGTTAAAGGAGCATCTGAAGTGAGTCCCCTCACATATTAAGAATGGTAGAGAGTTATCAGACATTTTGGGAGGTAGAGAATGGCAGGATGATTTTTTCTGGGCAACTGTTGATGTCAAGTCTTTGTATACTAACATCTCTCATTGTTGGGGCCTAGAAGCAGTAGCTAGGTTATTGGGAGAAGGTCCTAGGACTAGTTACATCTTACAGCTTTTGGAGTTTGCACTAACACATAATATTTTCATGTTCAAAGATAATTTTTTTCTATAAAAAACAGGAACTGCTATGGGGGCATTGTTTGCCCCATCATATGCCATCATTTTTATGGTTTTTTTCTGAGGACAGTTGTGTTTATAGGAATACATATTTTGCAGAAAATGTTATAGTTTTTAAATGATATATTGATGATTTTTTTGTATGTAGAGGGGAAATTGGTCTTTTTGAAGAGTTCATGTTGGAGGTGAATCAAAATCAGTATGGTATTACAGTATCTTATCAAACTCACAGGAACAACATACAGTTCCTAGATTTGGAGTTTTTTTTGTTGACAGGAATAAATTAGTGTATTTGACCATTTTACAAGAAAACAGCAGCCAACAATTTTTTGAGTGCAGACAGTATGCATCCAGAACATTTGCTTGATTCTCTTCCTTTTGGAGAATTTAAACGTATTGGGGACAATGTTCATGACAAAACTACATTAGATGAGGAATTTAATGTTGTTAGATCCAAACTGACTAGAAGAGGGTATTCTAGACGGGTGTTAAAAAAGGCACAAGAGAGAGTGAGAAAGCAGATTACCCGCCAGAGAATATGGAATAACATAACATATTATGGGCATGAAGGTTTTAAAAAAGTGTCTGAGGATGACATATTCTTTGTCAATAAATGTTCCCCTTTTTCAGCAACACTAAAGGCATTAGTGCATAGGTTTTGGCCTATTATCCAGCAAGATGATGAAGTGGGTAATATTTGTATTGGCAAAGTTATATTTTCACATAGCAGGTTTCATAACTTGTAAGAATTACTCAACAATAGGGTGAGTTGTAGGATGGAAGCAAATTCAAATACAGGAGGCACTTTTAGATGTGGGAGGGGCAAGGTGTGTGACAAAGTTAAAAATATTTCAGGCAATTTGATTAATGGAAAAAAGTTTATAGCTCTGGGATTCTATAACTGTAGCAGCAGTGGGGTTCTTTATGCCATTGGATGTGATTGTCAACCTGTAAAATGGTATATAAGTCAAACCAAAATTAGAAGTTATGTACTCACCATAACGTTCCATCTGAGTAGGTAGTTCATTTGTCTGCAACCTGTGGGTTATGGATTCGATATCGGATCCGAGCCGGCAACTTGTTTCAAGCTAATGGATCCGAGCTCCTAGCTCCTCCCTTCACCCATAATCCCCTGCTAACCCTCCATGACTTCAGATCGAGTTTGCCCCTCAATATATATCCAACAAAGGATATCTAACAACTAGTAGATCCGAAGAAGGTCAGGGGGAAGGAGGGGGGGATGGTTGCAGACAAATGAACTACCTACTCAGATGGAACGTTATGGTGAGTACATAACTTCTAAATCTGAAGTAGGATGTTCATTTGTCAGCAACCTGAGGGACAGAGTTCCCAGCTACCTGCACCTTGGGTGGCCATCATGAAAGGATATTACGAAGCACCGCAGAGCCAAAGGATGCTCTCCCTCTAGAAAGCAGGTCTAGCTTGTAGTGGTTGATAAAGGTATGAGATGAAGCCCAAGTGGCTGCAGAACAAATATCATCCAATGGGACTCTAGACTTGAAGGCCGCAGAAGTAGAAATGGAGCAGGTGGAATGAGCACGAACTCCTTCTGGTGCGGGTCTACCTGAGGCTTGATAAGCCAGTAGGATACATTGGGAAATCCAGCAAGATAGAGATACTTTAGAGATAGATTTCCCCAAGTTAAATTTGGCAAAGGAAACGAACAGCTGGTCAGATTGTCTATGGCCAGCTGTCCTATGAGTATAAAAACAAAGCTGCCTATGAACATCCAATGAGTGCAGCTTGTACTCTCCCTTATTTTGATTTTTAGGGAAGAAAACCGGTAAATTTATGGATCGATTTATGTTGGTTTCTGATGCTATCTTGGGAAGAAAGGAGGGATTGATCCTGAGGTACACTCTATCTGGGTGAAATATCAGGTAAGGAGCCTTCACAGAAAGAGCCTGAAGCTCCGACACTCTTTTCGCTGAAGTAATGGCTACAAGGAATGCTGTTTTCCATGACAAGAATTTGAGATCTACTGAAGCAGCGGGTTCAAAGGGTGGAGTAGTCAAGGCTTGAAGAACTAATGTAAGATCCCAGGGGGGTACGGCTTCTTTTACAGGGGGTCTAAGTAAAAAGGTACCCTTGAGAAAAGTTTTACACAATTTGGTCGACATCAAGGGCCCTGTATCATGTCCCACATGGTAATGAGATATGGCTGCCAATTGTACTTTGACAGTTGAACAACTAGCGCCTTCCTGAAAGAGTTCAGTTAGGAAGTCTAATATGGATGGAAGAGGAGCCGTAAAGGGATCTAGATCATGGTGCTCCACCCAGATGGAAAAACGTTTCCATTTACTGTGATACACTTTCCTGGTGGAGGGCTTATGCGCTGCCACGAGGATGGCTTTGACTGGTGAAGAGATACCGGGAGTCCTAACTAGGAGTGGAACTGGAGCAACCAAGCTGTCAGTTTCAGATTGTCCAGGTTTGGAGTTGGCAAGTCCAATGGATGGGAGATGAGATCCGGAATGGGATCTAGAATCCAAGGGTGATTCACAAGGTGAGACCACAGGTAAGGGAACCAAATTTGCCGAGGCCAGAATGGGGGCAATGAGAATCATCTTGCTCCCCAACCGCGAGGCTTTCTGTAAGAGTTGTATTATCATTGGCAGAGGAGGATAGGCATAGAGTAGACCGGGTGGCCAAGCATGCACCAGAGCATCTCTTGGAGTTTCCCCTGGAGGGGGGATTAGAGCGAAGAAATTGTCGCATTTAGTGTTTGATGGAGATGCAAAAAGATCGCAGCAGGGTTGCCCCCATGTTGCGAATATCTGCTTCGCTACTAGAGGATTGAGAGACCACTAAATGCGGGTAAGAAGGGTGCAGCTGAGCTTGTCCGCTAGGATGTTGGTCCTCCCCGGAATGTGCGTTGCAATCAGAAAGCGGTTGGTGGAGATCGCCCATTCCCACATTCTCATGGCTTCGCGGCATAGAGGGTAAGATCTGGTTCCCCCCTGTTTGTTGATATACCAGACCACCGACATGTTGTCCGACTGAATTGCAATCGTTCCTGTGGGGAGGAAGCTCTGAAGAGCTTGCAACGCCAACAGCACCGCTCTCATCTCCAGAACGTTGATATGCAGGGAGGTCTCTGTATTGTTCCACGTGCCTTGGACTGTCCTGCCTGAATAATGCCCCCCCACCCGAGGCGGGAAGCGTCCGTGGTCACTGTGGCGATAGGGGGAGAGGTGCAGAAGGGACGGCCCGTATGGAAGTTCGATGCTTGGAGCCACCATAGTAGCGCCCTCCTGCAAGCCTTGCTGATAGCAATGGGATGGTGGAGAGGAAGGGATAGGAAGGACCATTGCACTAACAGAGTCCATTGCAGTACTCGCATGTTCAAACGGGTGCATGGAAGGAGCGTAATCGCTGCCGCCATGGAGCCTAGTGCCCTCAGGACCAATTCCGCTGGTGAAGCCTCTGAATGAAGGATAGCCCACACATGAAGTTGTAGGTTCCGGATTCTCTCAGAAGTTAGGAAGGCTCGCAAATCTCTGGTGTCTATTCTGGCACCTATTAATTCTATGACCTGCGTTGGAGCCAGTAGAGATTTGCCGACATTGATAGTAATGCCTAGTTGTGGGGCTAGATGGAGAAAGAAGTCTCTGGCCGAGCAAAGTAGATGCCTTGTTGGTGCGGTCAGGAGCCAGTCGTCCAGGTACGGAAAGACCTGAATTCCCTGGAGTCTCAGGTGGGCCACAATCACTGTTAACACATTGGTGAACACCCTGGGGGCTGTGGTGATTCCAAAGGGAAGGACCCTGAACTGGTAGTGACTGGCCCCCAGCCGGAAGCGAAGAAACCTCCTGGATCATTTGTCCATTAAGATGTGGTAGTACGCATCCTTGAGGTCTATAGAGCAGATCCAATCATTTTCCCTCAAAAGGGGGAGGATAGATTGAAGAGTGACCATTCGGAATTTTTCCTTGGTTACTGACAAGTTCAAGCGGGAAAGGTCTAGGATGGGTCTCAAGTCCCCCGTCTTTTTTGGCACCAAAAAGAACCTGGAGTAGAACCCTAATCCGAGCTGGTCTTGGGGGATGGGCTGGATGGCTCTTTTTCTTAGCAGCTGCTGTATTTCTGTGGCTGCGGCCTCCCTCTGATCGGGTGGTACATCGGGGAGGTTCTTGGATTGGGGGACATGAAGTATTGGTATTTTGTACCCTCTGGATATGATGCGAAGCACCCAGCGGTCTGTTGTGATGGACTCCCATGCCAATAGGTGTTCTGAAAAACGCCCCCCGACTGACTCCAGAGTGGAGCAGTCGGGCAACCCCTCAGGGCTGCTGCGCGGGCTGCTCAGAAAAAGGTTCTCGGAGCCCCTCTGCCCCTGCGGCGACATCCTCCCTGTCCACCTCTGCCACGGTAGGACTGGTTGTCCGGAGCTGGTTGGGAATGTTGTGATGTCTGGAACCACATCTTCTTCTGACACTTTTGGTTCCTCGAAAAGGACCGCTGGGGAGCAGAGAAGCGGACTCCGACGGCAGACAACGTCTTCCGGTCCTTCTCGCTCTGGACAAGTGTCTCACGAACTGTTTTGCCAAACAGGGCAGAACCATCAAAAGGGGCATTCGCGAAGGACGCTTTAAAGGGCTCCGTAAAGTCGCAATGATGGAGCCGGGCCTGACGTCTCATGACTAGGCCTGCTCTGCTAGCCCTAGCGGCTCCCTCTGTGGTGTGGGACAACAGCCGCATAGAGGTGTTTGAAATCGATCTCAGAGTGGCCATTCGGGTGGAGTACAATTGTCTGTCCTCCTCCGACATGGACTCAGGGGGGGATGCAGCATATTCTTTGATAAGATCCCGCTGCATCCTGATGACATGTGCCATATAGTTCAGAGACCTTACCGAGAAGGTCGCTGAACTAAAGACTCGCTTCCCTAAGCGATCCATCAAACAGGACTCTTTGCTCGGTGGATGGACTGAGGGACTCTCCTGAGCCAATTCCCTCTTTGTGGCTGCCGCCATCAACATGGCATCTACGGGGGGCCCCTTACTCCAATGTGATCAGTCTGAGGGGGGCTAAGAATCCTATCCAGGCACTTCGGTATTGGCTCCACGGTGTCCGGATCCTTCCATGCCCTGGTGGTAATGAGGTCCACCAGGGGGTCGGCTGGAGGGGACACCCAAGAGGTAGATGGGCCTGCCTCGAATGCCTCCAGAAATACAGACTCATCAGAGAAAGACTTGGGGGCAGGCCACCCACTTCTGATTCTCAGCATCTCCATGATGTCTCCAAAGGAGACATCCTCAGGGGGTGATCTTGGGGAGCCTTCCCCTTCCTCCAAGTCTGTGTCCTCGGTTAAGGACTCAGGGGAGTCCACATGCCTCCTTTTGCACTTGTGCTTGCGGGGAGCTTCCTCGGGGGGACTGTCCGAGGAGGCCTCACCAGCAACATCTTGTTCCAATGGAACTATCTGTGACATCGAAGCAGGCTGTCCCTTTGGCCGGGTGATGGAAGCCTGGCCCAGCAGAGAGAGAGTGCAGGGAGGAGTCGATGCAAGGACCGGGGGTCCGGATGCTCTCAACAGAGTCCTCTCCACAACATCGAAGGCTGAGGGAGAGCCACTCTCTAATGGATCCGAAAGTCGGCTCCCACTCGGATCCGATGAAGGGGTCGGAGCCGGCGCCGAGACCATCGGATCTGAGGGACCAGTGTGCTCCGACCTGGACGGAGCCGAAGGCACACTGAATCGCCCGGATCCGAAGCTCGGACCATGGCTCCGAGAGGTCAGATCCGACAGGCTCGAGGGCAGGGTCGGATCCGAAGTACCAAGTACTGTCAGCGCCGACCCACCCCCGGCTCCAAGGCTGCTCGGCTCCGAACGCTCCGAACCCGGGTAGCGGGTCGGAGAAGGAGCAATTGGGTGGAAAAAAGGTGTCGAGCTCCCCCCCTGAGGGGGGGAGGCAAGAGCACTCCCATCTGCAGCTGGGCCTGGATGAATCTTCGCATCATCTGGTCCAAGTCTGCATCGGATAAACTGAAGGTAGATCTCAAGGAGGCCACCGAGGCAGGCCTGGAATGCCGCCTCGATGACCTCGACGGAGATCGGGTCTCCTCCTCCTCGGGCCCCGGGGAGAAACAAGGGGATCGGAGCCGAGGAGGAGGAGACCTAGAAGCGGTGGAGGGAGAAGCCCGCTTAGCTGGCGGGGCCGAAACGGAGGTCTCGGCCCACCGCTTGTGGTGCTTCTCCCTCCATTTCTCCCTCCTGGCCTCCCTGTCCTCCGACACTTTAGCGGGAGTTTGAGTCCCGGATGGAGGCAGGGGGGCAGGAGTGGCAGCGACCACAGGCTGTGGTGGAGTCACTGGAGTAGATGTAGCGGAGGCCGAAGCTGAATCCGGGGGTAAAAGTCCTGCCAGGACCAGCTTCGACCTCCGCTCTTTCAGTGCCCTGGGGTTGAACGCTGCACAGATGGTACAGCCCGAGGTGAGGTGTTCAACCCCAAGGCACCGAACGCACTGACTGTGGCCATCAGCCGGGGAGAGCTTATGGCCACACACACTTGGTACATTTAGAAAATATGGCTTTTGGGGCCTCAGCCATTCCTTTTTTTTTTTTTTTTTTTTTTAAAGAAAAGAAAAGCAACTACACACACACACAGGCCCCAAAAGAAACGCAACACACACTCACACACTAGCGACCAGCGAAGGGAGGGTAACTAATTAAAAAATAAGGAACCTAACACTGACACACTTTAAAAGGATTAATTTTAACTAAAAAAGAAATTCCTGACAAGAAGTACTTAGAAAAAGTAACTTTTCTTCACTTATCTGACTAGCTCAACAAGGATCCAGCCATCCACAAGCGCGGCAAATTAGATCTGGGGTCATGGAGGGTTAGCAGGGGATTATGGGTGAAGGGAGGAGCTAGGAGCTCGGATCCATTAGCTTGAAACAAGTTGCCGACTCAGATCCGATATCGGATCCTTAACCCACAGGTTGCTGACAAATGAACATCCTACTTCAGATGAATGGTTAAAAGAAGAATCATGGAGCATTTGGGAGATGTGAGACATGTTAGGCTTAACAATCCAGTTGCTCAACATTTCCATGCTGTTCAGAATGGGAATACCAGCAGTTTATTTTTTTACTGTTTTGAATAAACCTTATGCAGTACAGGGAGATGAATATGGGCGCATCCTTTTGAGGATGGAAAGCAGAATTATTACTAACTTTGGAACACTTTGGCCCCATGAGCTTAACATGGAGTTATATTTACATGTATAAAATTAGATATATTATATATTTATTATTCTAAATGATGTATAGGTATGTTTTTGTATGAGTATTGAAAGCAATAAGTAATTATAAAGTATCATGTTATGTGCAATAGGTATTTATGGTTTTGCACTTTAAATTTTCCTGACTCACTGATTAATCAATTAATTAATTACTGTATAACTTAATTGAATAATGAATGTAGTGAAATGTATTTAAATTGCACCATTCTGGTGAGAAATTATTCCCTGGAAGGCTTCATGCCGAAGTACTAGGAGCACAGTAAATTTTGATGGTGACCATTTCTCCAGTTGTCAGTGTGTTTTTTGCATCTTGGTGAGTTGGTTCATGGTGTGGTGATTTTGGACTATCATAGTTTACCCAACCTGGAAGGAGGAAGGATAAGGGCCCAGGAGTCCCTGGATAATGGTCCAAGCAAAGCAAGCTCTGGGCATGGAAAAGGAATCTAGTTTGTAGTGCTTTATAAAAATATGGATGGAGGACTAAGTTACCTCTAGAATAGTTCAAGAGTTCACCCCTTTCTAGTATGCCATCGTAGAAGCTAAGGCTCCAGTAGAATGTGCCTTAACATTGCCTGGAATAGATTTTCCATGGTAAGAACAACAACAACAAAAAAAAAACTAAATAAAAAACAAACATGCAGAGGACAACCCCTAAAATTGTTTGTTTAGATATGGGTTGACCCTTTTTTAGTCCCAGAATAGGAAACAACCAGCTGTGTAGCTTGTCTAAAGGACTTAACTTCTGTCAAAATAGTACTTGAGTTGCCTAGGCACATCAGGAGTGGCAATAATCTTTTGTACCTTCTTTTTAGGCTCTGGAAAATAAACAGGGAGACTATGACCTGATTCAGAGTTAACTCTGAAACAGCCTTGACCATATATGTGAGATTTTCTACAGTTACCCTGTCTCTATGAAAAATTAGATAGGGTTCTACCACCATACCAGCTTGCAACTCAGATAGTCTTCTTGCAGATGTCACAGAGCAAAAAGAAGAGTGGTTTTCCAAGTGATGAATCTTAAATCAGCCTGACAGATAGGTTCAAAGGGTGACACAGTTTGTCTAATACAGAGCTGAGATCCCAAGGAGGAATAACCTGACTTCCTTTTGGTTTCATATGTAAAACTACTTAAAAAAAACTGTTTGACAGTAAACAGAGAATAAAGAGGAGGATCCATGAGCAGACACTGAAATGGCTGCAAGATGTACCTGTATATATGCATAGGATAAACCAGAGGATGACAACTCACACAAATATTTCAGCACCAATAATTAAAACTCCTTGATGGATCCTTGGTCATTGACTAGGTAACAACTATAAAATATCTTCCACTTGCCAATAAATGATTTTCTAGAAGCAGACTTTCTTGCCTCTTTCAATACCTGATGCACATCTTCATGAATGATGTCCCTAAAAGGTATCTAAATTGAATCATCCAGGCAGTCAGTTGAAGTTGCTTGATCTCAGAATGTATCAAACTCCTCTTGTCTGGTGTGAGTAGATCCGGTCAGGAAACTTATGGTAATTGTCACTGGCCAATTCTACAAGAAGGGATAAACAATTTTGCCTGGTCCAAAAGGGAGTTACCACATTGATTTTTGGAGAGTCTTTCTGAATCTTCAGAATTAGCCTGGAAATTATTGAAAAGGGTAGAAATGCATATAAGAACATCCCTGACCTGGGGAATGAGAGAGCATATGTTTTCCAGGCTTACTTGAAGGAGTCCAGGAACAGAATCTGTTTAATTGTCTTTTTGAAAAGAGGCAAACAGATCTACTGTTCCCAACACCTGTATCAATCCCTGGAAGACCTCTTTGTTGAGTTTCCACTCATGCGAGATTGCCAAGGATCTGCTTAACCTGTCTGTCACTATATTTGCTCTGATGGTATGTAAGAAGCTTGAAGAATTAAGGATTGTTGTAAAGCTAACTCCCAAGCTATTATTGCCAGCACAGGGGGTATGATTTGGAGCCCCCCTGTTTATGTACCACATTACAGTGAAGTTTTCTTTCATGTTCAGTAAGGATCCCGGGTCCCATTGAGATAATGTGGAGACTTTCAGGCAATAATTACTATTAACATTTCTTTGATACTGATGCGCTTTGATTTGTCTGAACTATCCCACAAACCCTACACTTTTACCACCATTAAAACTGCTCTCCAAGCAAAATCTAAGGAATCTGACAGTACACATTGTGCTGGGTTGGGTGGAGAAAAAAGAAGACTTGGATTGTGAACTATCTGATCCCTCTGCAAATGTGGTTCTGATTTGATGAAGCCCAGATTTGGAATCTGAAACTCTAGTGAGGAAGAATGTTGGGTCCACATATTTTAAGGTACCACTGAATCTGAATCTTTCTCACATGTAACCTGGTTAAAGTGAATCATGAGAATCATAGAAACCATTAGGCCTAATATACTGAGACATTCTCTGGCCATTGTTTGTGTCTGCCAGACAAAGTTCAAGAAGACTTCCAGATACAAATCCGCCTTCTCTTGAGAAAGGAAAACCTTCTGGCACATGGTGTCTATTAAGCAACACAGAAACAAAATCCTGTGTAACAGAGTAATGGAGGATTTTTGCACATTTATCTGGAATCCCAAATGTTGCAAGAGGGTTGGTAAGGACATCTGACAACTGGGAAAATACTGCATAAATAAGCAAGTCATTTAAATAATGAAAAAATGTGGATACCCTGCAATAGTTCCTACAGGAAGAAAGTCGTTGAGGGCTTGCAACGTTAAAAGCACTGCTCTCATCTCTAGTACATTTATGTGCAGATGGTATTCGAAGGGTTGTCAAGTGCCATGGACCATCCTGCCCTGATAATGCCCCCCCCACCCGATCAGGGAGGCATCTGATGTGACTGTGGCAACTGGGGCCGGGGGAACAAACGGTCTGCCCTGGAGGACTTGAGGGGAAGAAATCCACCAGGTCAGGTGACTCTTGCAAGATTGTGTCACGATGATCTCGTGGCGCATGGGAAGCTGCTGGAAGGACCACTGGGTGAATAACATCCATTGCAGTAGCCGCATATGGAAGCGAGCCAAAGGAAGAAGTATGATGGCAGCCGCCATAAGTCCTAGCACCTTCAGTACAAACCTGGCCCTGATCTTTTTGCTGAGTAGGAAGATCTGAACATATTTTTGGATGTCCAGAAGTCTTTGATCTGTGAGTCTTGCTGACATCCCAACAGTGTCTAGTTCTGCGCCTATAAAGGTAATAGACTGGCAAGGTAACAAGGAGGACTTTTTGAAGTTTATGGAAATTCCTAACTGGCTGCACATATGAAGAGTGTAGTCCCTGGCCTGGAGAAGTTGATGCCTGGTGGTGGCCATGAGGAGCCAGTCGTCTAGATACGGAAACACCTGGAATCCTTGACGTCTCAGGTGAGCCGTGACCGCTGCCATGCATTTGGTGAACACTCTGGGGGCTGTAGTGAGACCAAAGGGCAGGGCTCTGAATTGAAAATGACTGGTCCCCAGCCGAAAGCGGAGAAACCTTCTGGAGCGCCTGTGAATTTTTATGTGATAGTACGCATCCTGAAGGTCTACCGAGCACAAGCAGTTGTCCTTGCCCAAAAAGGGTATAATGGACTGAAGCGTGACCATCCGGAATCTTGCCTTCTTGACAAACTTGTTTAGTCTGCTGAGGTCTAGAATTGGTCTCCAATCTCCCGTTTTTTGGGGGACCAAAAAGAATCTTGAGTAGATCCCGGATCCTATTTGGTCTGCTGGAACTGGCTGGATGGCTCTTTTTGCTAGAAGTTTTGATACCTCCAGCTTTGAGAACTCCCTTAGACCAGGTGCAACGTCTGGGAGGAATACCTTCTGAGGAACAGGATAGTTTTCGAAGGGAATCTTGTAACCCTCGGATATGATTGACTGTACCCAAATGTCTTTTAAAAGGGAAAGCCAGGCTGTTGGGTACAGCGACAATCTTCCCCCGACTGCCTCCAATGGTGGACAGTCGGGCAACACCTCAGGGATGCTGGAAGGGTTTGTCAGGTAGAGGCTCTCTGCTACCCTGATTCTGTGGACCCCCTCTGCCCCTAGGGTGGCGTCTATTGTTATTACCCCCTCTGCCTCTGGGGGTAAACTGACCACGTGCATCCGGCGTGACTCCCTGAGATTTACGGAACCACATTTTCCCTCCCTTCTGACCTTTAGGATAAGGTCTTGAAGGGGTGGAGAAACGGACTCCTACGGCAGAAAGAGTCTTGCCATCCTGCTCGCATCTGGTCAATGTTTCCTTCACCTGAGGTCCAAACAAAGCCGAACTGTCGAAGGGAGTATTTGTGAAGGACACCTTAAAGGGATCTGTGAAGTTGCAAAGCCGCATCCAGGACTGACGCCTAAGGGCCACTCCTGTGCCTGCGGCTCTACTCGCTCCATCGGCCACATAAGAAATGAGCCGCATGGAGGAGTTTGTTAAGGAATTTAGGATTCCCAGCTGCGAGGTAATTTTTTCTTGAGCCCAGGCAGCTGACGGATCCTGTACTACCTCACCTAGTTCCTTGAGAATATCTCTCTGAAGCCGGGTAAAGTGACAGAGATAATTCAGCGAGCACATAGTGAAGGTCGCTGAGGAAAAATTCCGCTTACCGTACCTATCCATGGTCCTAGACTCCTTGTTAGGAGGATGGACAGGTACAGAAGGATCAGCAAGTTCCTTTTTGGTGGCAGCTGCCACCACCATGGCATCAACAGGGACACCCTTGGTGAGAAACTGCTTGTCTACCGGGGCCGTGATAAATTTAGATGGCCTCCTAGGGACTGGTTCCACAGAATCTGGGGCCATCCATGCCCTTCAAGCCACCACTTCCATGAGTGGGTTGAAAGGCGGAGACACCCAGGAGGTGGAAGGTCGAGATCCAAAAGCCTCCAGGTATACTGACTCATCCTCGGAGGGGTTAATGGAAGGCCAGTTCCCCCTCTGTTTAAGGAGTTCCAAGATGTCTGAAAAGGAGACATCCTCAGAGGAGGACTTTGGGGATCCCTCCGACTCATCTAAGTCAGTATCAGATGTTGTAGACTCAGGGGAGTCTATGTGCTTCCTCTTGCACATCCTCTTATGCGGGGGTTCCCCCGAAGGATCAGGAGAAACCTCAGAAGAGGAAGTTCTTCCCAGTGGGGAAACCTGGGGCGATGGATCTCTGGGTCCAGGAGCAAGAGAGTGGGAAGAGATATCAGCAGGCACCGAGGAGGGGGGAGCTAATGGAACCGACTGTTGACTCAGCTGAGGGGCTAGAACACTCATCACCTCAAAGGCTCCCCTTCCAGGGAGGCCACAGAGCTCCCGCTCCGAAGAAACAGGAACTCCCGGCCCCGCCGAAAGAGAAGGCTCCGAGGCCAATGTCAGTGCCGAACTCACCAACGCCGAAGCTCCGAGAGGGAGAACGGGGCCGGACAAGGGTCCGATGCCACTCGCCCCCTCGGAGCCGACGCGGGAGTCACGATGACCGGATCCCTCCATGGAAGGTATCATGGAGGAAATCGGAGTTGAAGACGACGGAGCCGAAAGGGGTGGCATCGGCTCCGATGCACCAACAGTCAAGGTTTCGAGAAGCTCCGGCTCTGAACTCTGGAAGAGAGTCGAAGGAGGAAATTCAGGGGGATGAGTGATAGCGGTCGTCTGCTGAGATGGGCTATGGAGCATCTGGGCCAGTGCCTGTGATTTCAGCAATCTGCTTACCACTCTCTCCAAGTCATGGTCAGAGAGCCTGGAAGACCTAGAAGATCGGCTCCGATGGCTCCGCTCCGAATGTAGAGATCCCGGAGCCGAGCGAATCGACTCCAGGGAAGGAGACCGAGATCTCTTCCTAGTAGGAGCCATTGGAGCCGAAGACCCCTCGGTTCCAGTCGGAGACGATAACTTATCGGCTCCAGTCTGGGACATGGAAATGTCGGCTCTGACCGGAGCCGACATCGACTTCGATGCAGGTGTATCGGAGCCGGCCGGCACCAATACCACCGCCTCTAAGAGAGAAAGATCGGCTCCGGCCGGAGCCGACCTAGACTCTGAAGGAGTCGGAGCCACAGCCGAAGGCTTCGAACTGAAAGCCTGGGGCTTAGGTGGCTTAGAGGGCTTCCCCGACCCGGTCTTGGTCGGGGAGCTCTCCAGCTTCAATAAGCCTCATAGGATTAATTTATTCCTACATTCCTGCAGGACTCTGTGGATAAAAGAATGACAAATGGCACAGGAGTCCTGCAGGTGTAGAGGTCCCAGGCAGTACACGCAAGAAGTGTGACCGTCTGTCAGAGACATCTTCTGACAGCACGAGTCACACTTCTTGAAGCCTGAGACCTTCGATTCTTTGGACATAATTATGTCCAGTGCACCAACACACACACACAAAGTTCACCCACACACTTAACTAAGAAGAAGGGGGGGGAACTAAGTACAACACTCAAACACCCTGACAGGAATTAAGGAAAGGGAGGCTTAAGGCCTGAAGGGGAAAATAACTAAACCTATTAGGTTGAGGGAGTATAGGGTTAAGGAGATAGGCTAAAGAAAGAATAACTCTAATACTTAGACAAAAAGGCTTGAAAAAGGGGAAGATTTTAGACTGTAGAAAGTTAAATTACAAAAACACTACCTGAGCTGGTAAAAGAAGACCTCTTCGCGAAGTGGCAAACGAGATCTGGGTAGTCACGCCTTGCATCATGGGATATAGGGTTGCCTCGAGCTGGTAAAATGAGCTCTCGAGCTTATCAAGTGCCGAGTCGGAGCCGAGGATCGGCTCCGAACCCATCCAGCAAGAATGAAGGTGAGTTTGACAACTTAACATGCATCCTTTAGGTTGAAGGACACTAAGAAGGGCTGAGGTATAATGAGAGGTAACAGTCTGTAGATATAATATTTTGAAAGACAATACATGTAGAAAATTGTTGAGAGTGGAGAGATCTATAATTGGTTTCCAGTGTCTTTCTTTTATTGGTACAAGAAAACATCTGGAATAGAAGCTTTTTCCTACATATGCTTTGCTGCCTATTTAGACCATCCTGGTAAACAAATGCAATAAATAAATAGAGAAATAAATACTTGTGATAAGCTTTGGTGCTATTTTTTGACAAGTTATTTTGGGGTAAAGTGATATTCTTTCTTGAAAGAAGTGGATCGTGTGCTGCTTGTGTAACTTTTTGTGGGGAAATTACATTTTTGCATGATAGCATAGGGCAAATGAATCTGGTTGTGAGGAGGCAGGGGGACTATCTGCGAATGGGGGAAGTTCTTTCCAAATCATTCTGTACCCATGCTGAATAATGGATTGGGCTCATTTGTCTGTTGTGATGAGTAACCAATTTTTTAGGGATGAGGAGAGTCTTTTGGAGAGGGCCTGGGAAGGACTGAGGGGTGGGAGAGGGAGCAGAAGGAAGTCATGCAGATTTATTTGAGAAGGGAGGCTTTCTAGGTCAGGATTCCCTCTCAGGTTTGCACTGAAATTTCTTCTTAGTTAACTTCTTGGCCTTATGGCCTAGATTCATTTTGAGCAAAATAAATGGGCTTGACAGGATAACTCCTTTGGTGTCCTGGAACCGAAGTAACAAAAGATCTGTCTATAGTCCTTCATAAGTTTGCCCTGTTTCTGAAGTTGCTTGAAAAGACTAGCATCTTATGGACCAAACAATAAGTCCCTGTTTAGAGGAGAATCTAACAGTTTCACTTTAATATCCTCTGGTATTGGTTCAGAATGTAATCATTAAAACCACCTAATCACACAGCCTGTTGCAGCTGCCCTGGAAGAAGCTTCCACTGCATAATAGCTAGAGTCGATGTTATGCATGACCACATGGGAAGCCTGAGACACCATGGATAATGCCTGTTGCTTACTACATGATTCCTCAGGTGCAGACAATACTTTGTTTAAATTAGTCAAATTAAATAATAAGTACTTGGTCATCTGGATCTGGTAGTTATGGGCTCTTAAGGCCAAAGTGGAAGATGTGTAAACTTTTTTACCCAACCTGTCCATTGCCCTGATACCTTAATTAGGTGGACAGCAGGGCAATGGACAAGTGTCTTTATCAGAAGGGAAAGTATTTGGATTAGGCAGCACTTTGGAGGGTTTGTCAGTAGACAAGGAAAAGACAGATGGTGTGTCACCAAACACTTGTACAGGAATTTTAATTCTTCATGGACTTTGTAAATTCTATCAGGCCTTTTAGGGGCTGAAGGCTGGGAGTCAGATGCTGTGGAAGTGGATGCAAAGGCATTCAGAAAGGCCTGTAGAACAGATGGTACAGGACCAGGGGGAGTTCCAACCTCCAGAAGGCTACTGTACCTTTACTGAATAGCAGCAATTTCTTTGGATTTTAATTTGAAGTGTTTCATCATACTAACAATAGTTTCCCCAAATGAAGCTTACTCCACTGGGGAATCGGGAAATGGCATCCTTGTCACTTGAGCCCAAAGGAATGGATCTGTGATGAATATGCCAAAGAGTGATCATCAGAATCTGAAACATTTTCCTCATCAGAAGAGATTTCTAAATGGCATCTTTTGAGGAGTGGTAGGAGAAGCAGACATCAGGGTAGATCCTGTGAAGAAGGCAGGCCTGAGTGCCATGATGACTTTAAACAAGTCTTGAAAGAAGTTCATCCACTCCTTTTCCTGAGACATCTGGGAAGGGGTATTTTTGGTTTTCTGTTTCTTTTTCTTCAGTGAAAAGTCTGCTTTTACTAATCATGGAGGCTGTGGCTCTGATGCACTTCAGTGATAGATCCTGGGATTTCTTCCATAAGAAGAATCTGCAGTATGCCCTTCTCCTGTCTCACCAACAAGAGTAGTTTCTGATGTGCAAACCTCAGTCTCCATATGATCCTTTGGATGAGTCACAATATCAGGAGTCTGATTTGCTGGTAGCACAGCAGCTTTTAAGGCTTCACTGGGTACATCCAAGTCTGACTGGGCAGCAGTTCTTTCAGACCATGGCCCTAAATGGGCAGGACATTAGGGGTAGAGGGGTCTACCATCTTAACTCAGGTGAGGTGCTTTGAATGCTGCATTTCCAGAGATGAGATGAATGATGAAAGTCGAGTTCTTAAGGTCTTTGGGATGAAAGACTGAAAAATCGAACAATTTTTAGAATCATGCACTGCCCCTAAGCAGAAAAAGCACTAGGAGTGGAGATCCTTGAAGAGTAACCTGCCTACCACAATCATACTTTCTTCTCTTAGCTGACATCTAACAAAGTAACAAAAATCAATACAACTGAGTAAAAGAAAAGAAGGTTCCCCAACAGGACACTTTACTGAACCAGTGAAGGTCAATGGTACCAACGAATACAAGTAGAACAGACTGACAGGTGTGAGACCTGTGTTTGGACTGGTGGTGAGGTAGTCTGAGGATTCACACTCATATGTCCATTTATGTACCCTTATGTCTGCAGGCTTAGGTCAAAAACTGGATGTATCACTCTATGGAAAGTTGTGGCTTTGGTACCTCAACTGAACATCATGGTTATTTAGCAAGATAATGCAACAGTTTGGAATACTGCAACAGTGATCTAAGAAAAGACATGTACTGAAGACTGTTTATATAGCTCCCTCCCAAATGGGCTCAGCCTATAAGCAGCCAGAGTGACAGTATGGGAAAGTGTGAAAGTATTTGGAAGCTGGCCAATTGCCGTATCCTTATCAGGATACAACCCATAGGCTACTGCAGCAATGGGAATGATGAACGTTGGACCACTGCTACAACTTCACAGCCTTCTAAAACAGAGAGCAAGATCAAGTCATGTCCTGTATGTTGATATACCAGACTACAGACATATTGTTCAAATGCACAGAAGCCAATCAACCCCCCCCCCCCAACACCCCACTGAGGCAAGCAGCCTGGGAATGCCAGAAGGAATGATATCATTGCTCTCAATTCCAGGACACTGACATGTAACAGCATCTCCTGAGAAATTTTGGTCTCCTGAGCTGTTTGCCTGTTGAAGTGCTCCTTCCATCATCTTACGGCATACATGCCCATGATAACATGTCAATAATGAGATTTAAAGCTGAAAGAAGTTACAAATTAGAGATTTGTCAGATCCAGTTAATAAGATGGTGAAAGTGACATGCCTTAGGAATGTAAAAGTGTTTGAAGAGAAGGTCCAAGCCTTGGAACCACTGAACTCTGAAGGTCTGATGTACATTCATACTAGCCTGATATAGCCTGACATGAGACCAAATAATTGATGACATCATCAAGTTGAGGGTTGTAAAAGTCTTGCCAGAGGCAGTGTGGGAGCTCTGCATGATTTACATTGTCTGTTGAAGGAGGAAAATCCTGCTTTGGGGTGTAAATACATAATATGAAGCTGTGTCTGGAAAGGATCCTGTGAAAACAAGAATCAGAACTGTGAGAAGAAGGGACTTTGCAAAGTTCAATGCGACTCCCAGAGGAATGAACAGCTTGATCATTATAAACTTTATGCTGATAAAGAATGATTTGGGAAGGGATGGCAAAGAGCCAATTAGGGTCCCTGCAGCTGTGAATGGATTGTTTCTAAAGACATACATTTGATAAACACCCAAGAGCAGTGGAGAAATAAAATGACAGAGTCTGGAACAAGGAAAAACAGGCTTTCACATGGAAACTTAGAAGCCCCTGCAATTTCTTGTAAATTAGTTGATGAAGTAGTTCTAACAATGTCAGCGTTTTAGTACTATACAGTGGTAGGTTCTGAAAGGAGGATTTGCTGCAAATTTAGCAACTTTGATATAGCGTTGTTCAAGTAATGCCTGAAAATTATTAAGGATCGGAGCACCATAACGAAGTGTGGGGAAGAGATAAGTAGTGGCAAGTGTAGCTTTAGTTGCATTGGTGAGAAAGTTTTTGGCTCTGTAAATCATCCCTTATTTTTGATGAGTTTTTCTTGTGCAATTTTTGCAGGTTGAATTTAAGGTTATCATCCACTATCATCCCTAATAATTTACTACGAGAATTGACGTCAATGGTTGCATTATCAAGAATGGGGACTTTCAATTTTGTTTTCATGGGAGAGGGATTTGGGGAAAAAACTAGCAATTTTTTTTTTTAAGGTTGAGCATGAGTTGTGAGTTACAAAGACATGTTTCAGTTGCTGTTAAAGCTTCCTGAGTACTTCTTTGGATGTTTGAGGTTATCTGATGCCAAAAGAAGTCTTAGGGATGAAGAAAAGTTGCCACATTCAATGAGAGGGAACCTGAAAAGGTAGATAGCCGCACACCTCTCAACTGTACAGACTTTTGCCTCATATTTTGGTCTGTTTCTCATAGAATTATGGATTTCTGGAAAATCACTGGCAAAACATTGAGGGTTGAAGTCAGAAAATCATGACAGACATTTGAGTTTCATACTTCATACCCTTCACAAATGCATGCTAACACAAAACCTGCTATTCAATCAACTTACTAAGTTTGTATGAGCAATATTTAAAGTGTGTCCCTATTTTGGGCCTTTTCCCCCATTATTTATGTCTTTGTCCAGATTTCTTGCTGCAAGTGCTTGAGAGGTATGGACAGTCATGCTGACAGGGCCCTGGTTATTGGCTAGGCACCATCTAGAAAACTTTTCCATTTGCCAATTTAAGATTTCCTAGTAGCAGATTTTCTTTACAACCAGCTGCACTTTTTCTCTGGAAAAAAAGCATCAAGAAACTTGAATTGAACCATCCAGTCAGTTAGTTGAACATGTTTGAGACTGAGGTGTAACAAATCCCCCCCTTGTCTTATGTGAGTACATCCAGTTGTGAGTAAACCCTTGGATAATTCCATAAGAAGGGAGAAACAATGTTGTCTGGGTCAAAAGAGGGTTACCACTATGATTTTAAGGCAGTCCTTCTGAATCTTTGGAATTACCCTGGATATAAGTGGAAAGACATAAAGGAACATTCCCAACCATGGGAATGAAAAGGTATTTGTCTTCCAAGCTTATTTGCAAGGAGACCTGGAACAGATTTTTTTCACTTGTCTGTTTTGAAAGGAAAAAAAAACAGAGCCACCTCAGGTGTTCCCCACAACCACTCAATTCCTGGAAGACCCACTCATTCAATTTCCATTCACAAGACTCTTTCCTGGTCCTGGTCAGCTTGTGTCTCACTATGTTTTGCCCTGACATAACTGGAATGCTTGGAGGGTTTTAGAAATCACTAAATCTTTCTTATGTGCAATCTGGCAAGAGGGATCGTGAGAACCACAAGGACCAAGAACCCTATGATTCTACGAAACTCTCTGGCTGAAGGCTGAGACTGATTTGAGAAGCTCAGGAAAGTTTCCTGATAAAAACCCACCTTCCTCTGTGTCTAAAAAGCATTTTGCTAAATGGTGTCTATGGGATGGTCTAGAAAGACAATCCTGTGTGGTGGAGTCAGTAAGGATTTCTGAACATTTAGTTGGAACCCCAAATTGGTGAGAAAAGAGGAGAGGTGAGAAGAGACTCATTGTAATGACTCTGGACATCTGGGAAAAGATTCTGCAAAGATGTGCAAGTTGTGGTAATAAGTAAGTATGTGAATGCCATTCCATCTGCAGTGAGCTATGACTGGGGCTAGACACTTTGTAAACACTCCTACAGCTGTAGATAATCCAAGGGGTATTGCAGAGAACTAACCCAAATGCGGATACATTTTGTGAAGCTTTTTCACTATGATAATGTGATATCGCGTATCTTTTAAATCTAATGTTACCAAAAAAGCTTCCCTGAGGAACGAAAGGTAACAGATTCTAAAGGGTCAACACCTTGAATTTTGGAACTTAAAACATACAGATTTAGAAAGGAAAGATCTAAAACTGGTCTCTAAGACTCTTTGGTATCAGAAACATTCAGGAATAGAAGGTTTTTCCTTGTTGATTTAATGGCAACAGTTCTATGACTCCTAGAGTGAGAGTAGGAACTGAAGAACCTGAGGAAAAAAATGGTTCTAAGAGTTGGGAGGAACTCTCTGGAAAGGAAGTACTTGTGTCCACAGCTAAATGAAGCACTTTTATACTGAAGAGTATGAAACAATTTACTACCAAAGGGAATGTACAGGGCCAGTTTCTCGGACAGATTTTGAGAGACAGGAGCAGGAAGGGCAGGGTGGAGGAAAGAATGTTGGTACAGTCATTCTGAAATATTAGGCTGTCCCTTTTTGGAAAAGACACTCCTGCCATCTTCTTTTTGGTTCTGTTTGGCTTGAAAAGACAGGAACTGTTTTTGTTTCATATATGAAAAAAAAAAGATTTGTGAAATTTTTAAGAGGGGACATGAAAAATCTTGAAAAAGTACAGTTGTGTAGGTTGCAATTACCATAACAGTAGATGTTTGAATTCCTCACTGCTGCTGTAGCCTTTTGGCTAGATGGGTTGTTCTTTGCCCAGAAAACAATAACTATCCAACTTTACAAAGCTCTGGCTCCCTATCGCACCTTCACTCTGACTGCCGATTGGAACAGCCCAGAGATGGGGGAAATCCGAAGTCAGAAAAATTTTCAGGACTTTCTTGTCAATACAAAAAGAAGAGTGTACGCATCCTGAACCTCTAAAAGATACAACAGCAACAAATAACTTTATACAGAAATAGGGGGATGGTGGGTGTGGCTACTACTGAAGAGTTTTAACATGTACTGTTACAGTAAGAGCAGCTTACACAACTGTACTATGTTCATCATTCTCACTGCAGAAGCTATAAGGGCTGATTACTATAGCCTATGCAACATGGGAGGATGAAGAATAAGGATCCAGGACCCCCTGTAGTATTGTCCCAGCAAAGTCAGTCCTGGACCAAGAAATGGAATCCTGCATGTAATACTCTGTAAAAGTATGCACATAGGTCCATGCAGATGCCTCTAGAATTGGAGCATGTCCTCATGAAAAAGGTGCCTAAAAGGCATTACAAATGAACCATCATCGCAGTCACCTACAGTTGTTTTGAGATTGGAGTATATAAAAACCCCCCTTGTCTTGTGCAAGTAGATTCAGTCGGTAAGGAAGCTTGTGGTAATTGCTCCTGGCCCATTCCATAAAAAGGGAGAAACAATCTTGCCTGGGCCAGAAGGGAGTTACAGCAATCATTTTTTGGAGTCCTTCCAAAACTTCCGTGGGAATCTGGATGTCAGTGGAAAAGGTGGAACTTTATAGAGGAACATTCCCAACCATGGGAATGAAAACTCGTCTGTTTTCCAGGCCTGCCTGCAAGGAGTTCAAGTGCAGAATTTACTTAGCTGTCCACTTTGAAAGGAGACAGACGTATCTGAAGTGCTGCCGACAACTGGATCCATCCCTACATGACCCTCTCATTCAATTTCCATTTGTGAATGTTTGCATGGTCATTCTGAAGGTGTAGTTTAAAAGCTCAGACTTTGCCTCATCAGAAAAGTTTGAGTACACAGCTCTAAAAAACACTAGCAGTAGTAGTGGCCCTAGACCCAGAATCTGCACAACCATAAATACTCTTCAAAACATGTTTAGACAACTGAAACAGGTAAGAAATTGTAGGATTCAGACTGCATCTACCTTCTGAAGAATGTGTGGCAGAACAATCCCACAAGCAGTTAACACCTAGTGCCTAAAAGTATAAACTGCAAGAAGGAAATTAGCTTATGAAATCAAATACCTTACCTTCTAATTCACAGGATAAGAGTTAGCATTAATAAGTGATCTGCCTTTTTTGCAGGACAAAGGCTGAGGATCTGGGTTATTGCAGGCAGCATTTAACATATCCTCCAAGACTGGCATAATAGGAAGAATGGGTGTAGCATGCAATAACTCCACATGCAGCATATCATAACATGTCCTCAGTTTAGGGTGAACATCCACTTGTTTCCACAAGACATCATTAGTCATGGAGCTAGTCTTAGGAAAAAAAAAGTAGTGCTGCAGTTAGCATTGACACTTCACAGCATGAGGTTCTCCGGTTCGATTCTCAGCTGGGGTGCCTTCTGTACAGAGTCTGCATGTCCTCCCTTCATTTCTGTGGGTTTCTTCCATGTGCTCTGGTTTTCTCTCATATTCCAAAGAAATGTGTCTGGAGCGTTTCTCCCCAGACCTCTGCTGAAAATGGGCTGTGTTCTAGTCTGACTTTCCCAGTAAACAAATGTTAAATAAATGAATAAATTAAATAAGTAAATAAATAAATAAAACTTTTCTAATGGAGTTGGACAGGACAGACTTTCCTCTCAATCAGAATCTTGGGCTTCGGTATAAGACAGAGAAAAAGCCTTGTCTAGGTCTATGTCATCAGTACTTACAAAACTGTACTGTTCTTCATATCGCTCCCTGCTGCAGTAGCCTAAGCTATATGGGTAGATTAAAATAGCACAGAATTAGGAGGCAGAAGGTGAAGGGTCCAGGAGTCCCTGGAGAAGGGTCCTAGCAAAGCCTAGACCTAGAAAAGGAATATAGCTTGTGGTGGTCTCTATAAGAATGTACAGATGACTAGTTTGCTGCATCTAGAACACTTCTAGAGTCCAACTCTTTCCAAAATCCCATGGCCTTCTTCCTGCCTGGAATAACTTTGCTGCTGTGGGAATAATAAAAGGTAATACCCTAGAGACAACATTTTGAAACAGTGTGCTTTGACACAAGTTTCTCCTTCTTACATTCAAAAGAAATGAACTGATCAGTAAGACTTTATTTTGGAAGGATAATACCTTCACTGTGTAGACATCCAAAGTATGAAATATCCTTTTTCCCTCAGTCTGAATTCAAGGAGGAACACAGGGAGACAGACAGTTTGGCTTAACGTAAATTTCAACACCTGGGATCAACTTATCCACACCCCCACCAGGGGCAGCAACATCCTAGACCTGGTCATTACCAACATGGGCAACCGGTGTTCATAGGTTCATACTAGGCTATCTGCCCTAGGGCATTTATAAGCCTAGCCAGAGTGTGTGTGGCTTTCACCACCCCTTAGGATGAGAATACTATACCCATTAGTTTGCTGTGCCTCTGTCCAGCAGTGACACAGAGATGATTCCCGGGGTAAACCTACGATCTCCCATCCACTCGTCAAGATTTCTCTTGAACAGAGTCAGTGAGGGGCTCTGCCTCACATGGACTGGGATTCTGTTCCATAGTGTAGGGAGTCTATGGGTGATGAATCTGTCCCTCCAGCACATCCTATTTATATCCGTGTTGAGGTTTAAGTCTCTTGCTCTCGTGGCTCTGGTGGATTTGGATTTTTTGAGGTGGAGCATGTCCATTAATTCCGGGTTGGACATGGCCTTGTATGTCAGGCACAGATCACCTCTGAGCAGACGGTATGCGACTGAATAGAGCTTGAGTTTCTTCAGTCGGGCATCGTATGACATATGTTTGAGCCCCTTTATCCTTTTGGTGAGGAACTTTTGGGGTCTTTCCAACTGCTGCAGGTGTCGGGTAAGGTACATTCCAAATGGGGCGTTGTACTCAATCATTGGTCTGATAAGTGAAGAGTACAGGGGTACAATGACCTCTCCTGATCTGGATGTGAATCCCTCCATGATCAGGTGGGCAATGTAGAAGGTATTCCTACCCACTTTGGCAATGTGAGTGTCAAAAGAGAGGTTACTGTCAACTTGGGTCCCCAGGTCCCTGATAACTTCTTCCGTGTTTAATGGATTACCACCTATGTGGTAATTAGGGGTTACCTTGTTTTTCCCAAAGGGTATGACTATACATTTTTTGGCATTTAGCTTAAGGCCATGGCTCTGGCACCAGTTATCCATTTCTATGAGACCTCTCTGGAAGATGTCTGTGTCTGATGGAGTGTCAATTATGGTGCCCAGTTTGCAGTCATCTGCAAATTTTGTCAGCCACAATCCCCCTATGTTTGCCTGCACTGCAGAAAAATAAATGCTGAACAAGAGGGGCCCAGGACTGAGCCCTGTGGGACACCGCGTGACCGGCTTAGAGTCTGACATGGCACCAGCAACTCTAACCCTGTGTGTTCTGTCCTTGAGCCAGTTTGCAACCCATCTTGTGACATATGGGTTTACATCTAAGCTGGTGAGCTTTTCTATGATGCCCGAGTGGGGTATTGTGTCGAACGCTTTTGCTAAGTCAAGGTAGGCTGTGTGAACTGCCTTACCCTCATCAATGGCCTTAGTGACTGTTTTGAAAAAGTCGACCAAGTTCAAGAGGCAGGATCTGCCCTTGACAAAGCCAAATTGGGTAGGATCCAGTGTCTATAGGTCCCCAATGTCTTTATTTATGAGTTCCATTATGATCCTCTCCATAGCTTTGCAGACAAGGCTCATCAAGCTTATGGGGCAGTAATTTCCAGGGTCCATAGAAGCACCGCCTTTGTGGAGTGGGACCACAATTGCCATACGCCATTCTTTGGGTACGTATCCTGTAGTAAGGCTAAGATTAAACAGCAGCCTTATGTGTGGGTTTAGTTCCTCATTGAGTTCGTGTAGCACACAGCTGGGGACACCGTCCGGTCCCATTGATGCTGTGTTTTTTGCTTTAGAGACAGCAGCTCTCACCTGGACATCTGAGATGTTTGGGAGGCTAGACTCTGGTGGGATAGATATTTCTCCTTTTGGGGGGGAGGGAGGGGAGAAATTTGCACTGAACCTGTCTGCCAGTATGTTGGCAATGTCTGTGGGTTCAGTGATTTTTTTATCATTTTGGACTAATTCTGAGCATATCTGGGAGTTTCCACCCAGGTTTCTAACATAGCTAAAGAAGGCCTTATGATTGTCTTTTGTGTCATTAGCGATTTTTCTCACAAAGTTGGCCTTGGATGATTTTATGAGCGATCGTAGTTTTTTGCTAGTATTGATCAGAGATGCCTTCCCTTTTAGGGATTTTGCTCTGTCATGTAGTAGCTTTCTCCTCTTGTTGTAGAGTTTGTTTATGGCTGGGGTCCACCAGACCGGGCGCCTGCCTTTGGTGGAAAGGGTCTTGAATTTATTAGGGATTGCTTGATCCATACATTCCTGGAGGTGCTCGTAGAAGGCATTTGTAAGGGTTTCAGCAGCGTGGGTTGTGGTTTCCATTGGCTCGGGGGCCTTGAAGGATACCACTCCAGTCTTAAGAAGTGTGAAGTTTGCTGTTGAGAAGTTCTTCACTGTGGTCTTTTTTGCTGGGGGTGGGGGCGGGATGTGGATCTCCAATGAGATTAATTTATGGTCTGATCTCACCAATGAGGGATATACTTCCGGTGTGGAGCATTTTGTCCCCATGTTTGTGATGATCAGGTCTAGTATATTTTCCCCTCTTGTGGGAATGGTGACTAGTTGTTCCATAGCATTTGAGTTTATGAACTCCAGGAACCTTTGGGCTAGGATGTTGGGGCTTGAGTAATGTTCCCAGTCTATGTTTGGGTAGTTGAAGTCACCCAATATGATGGTGTTTGGAGAGACATTCATACTCTCCAGTGTCTTCAGGAAGGCTGTGTGGGTTTCCTGAGCTTGAGAAGGTGGTCTGTAGCATGCTACAAACTGTAGGGCAGTTTTACCTATGGTTAATTGCACCTGGATGGTCTCCGATGCTTCGTGCATTGCCACTAACCTGGATGTGTGGGTATCCTTTATGAATATGGATACTCCCCCTCCTTTTGTGGTTCGGTCCGGATTTTGGGGCCGGAACGCATGATATGAGGTATAACCTGATAGTGCTGGGGTGCTCTCAGGAGCCTTGAACCAGGTTTCAGTCACAGCACAGACATCGATGTTCTCCATACTGAGGAGGGCTTGAGGGTGTGCATCTTGAGGTTTAGACTTCTGGCATTGAGCAGTATTACCCTTAGTTTTTCTCCATTTTTGTTTTCTAGGGCGGTAGGTTTATCATTTGAGCCTTGCCTAAAAAGGCACTATGGGGGTGGCAAGAGCCTTTGCCAATATCCAGAAGCCCAGGGTGACAGGTGCAAGCCGTCCCTTGAAGCAGCATGGCTTGTCAAGCATGTCATCCCAGGCAGACAGACATTGGATCCCCTTAGAATGACACCAGTAATTAAGCCAATTATTAAAGCTGATCATTTTGTCTCTGTATTGTGGCATCATTCTTAGTGAGGGTAGGATACTGCTCAGGGTCAGGGTCATACCGGCCTGGGCTACATAATCTGAGAGCTCCTCTATGTCTCTTTTCATGTAGTCCAGGGAGGTACGTCTCAGGTCGTTCACACCGGCATGGACAATGACTGAGTCATACTTGTACTTGCTGTGGAGTGACCTGAGTGCTTGTGTTATGTGGCGGATTTTAGCGCCTGACAGGCAGCTTACTGTGATCTTTTCCTTGTTCAGTCTAGTGAGTGGGACATCAGTGTGTCTGACTATGGAGTCACCTATAACAAGTGTGTCTGGCATTGTGTTTGGCCTTAAGGGCTGTGACTGTTTAGCACACTGACTTTGAGAACTATGTGTTGCATGTCTTATGTCTTGAGGTGGCAGTTGCTTGGGTGTCTGCTTTGGAGGCCTCTGTAGTTTTGGTAGATTTTTGATCAGTGCCTCCGAGTATGTCTTTGTGTGTTTATGTGTTTGTTTTGCAGTTGTGATAGTTCTATGTGAAACTGGGTTTGTGGTGTGCGTGGTTTCCTTCTCCTCCTGTCTGGTCTTGCCAGTCCTGAGTTGAGAGAGCTCAGCCTCCAGTTTGGCTATATAGTTGCATCTCTCACATGTATTTGTGTTTTGTGGGAGAAGGAGTGGGTTGTCTGTGTACATGAGGCAATTGTAACATTGCCTCAAGATGCCCAGATTCACCAGCTGAACAGGAGAGGACGCTAGCAACTGACCCTTGACATGCTAGAAAAAGTGAAAAGGTTTGCTGTGTAACTGAGTCAGAAGGGACCTATAGGGAAATGGGTACTCAAGGGGATTCTAGGCTAATGTAGTACTTTGTTTAGTATATAAGTACTTTACCTATATAAAAATGCTTTAGGAGCAAGTGCTGAGCTTTTGAGATAGAGAATAGACTGTTTAGATTGCAAGTAGAGAAGTTCTAAGGGAAAAATTGAAGAGCAGACTTTACGGAGCCAGAAATAGTTTAACCTTGTTTAACCGGCGCTGCCTGATGGTGCTCTATGGGCAACTCCGCGCTAAATCACGCAAAAGCGCGCTAAAGCAGGCTTTATAGCAGGGGGTTGAAAAGAGCTATGAATTGACCCAAAATAGCCAAATAGACTACAAGTTTCTGGCTGGAACCACTGCTCTAGGGACAAATAGGCTGCTCAGTGCTCCCCACTCCCACTGGTGAACAAAGAAGCTTCCCTTTATCCAAATAAGGATATGGAATAGCACAGGAACCAAGCCAAAGCCCAGAGATCAGCAAACTCTGAAGACTGGACTATTCTAGTTCAGTAAGGCGGGAAAACAAGATTTTTTTTTTTTTTGCAGAACACAGAGGAAAAACAGACAGTAAATGCTATAAATGCTTTTAAACGGCTAGCGCACTTGAGTGTGTTAGCCTACAGGTAAAATTAAGCAACAAATAACTTTTTAAAAGTGCAAAACAGTTAATCAACACAAAAACAGTTTAAATAGAATGCAGAGCTGTATAAACAGGCGAAAATGCAGTCGCTAAGCAGTAAATAATCAAAAAGCCAGAAAAAATACTTAAATCAGGAAAAAGTCACTCTTTTGCTCTCTGCTGCTTATAGAACTCTGCAGGACACCATGAGGAGCGGTGCTGAGTTGAATACAAGCGAAAAAGCGCTCTAAAGCGGGCTTTATTACAGGGGGCTGAAAAGAGCTAGGAATTGACCCAAAATGGCCAATAGACTACAAGTTTCTGGCTGGAACCACTCCTCTAGGGACAAATAGGCTGCTCAGTGCTCCCCACTCCCACTGGTGAACAAAGATGCTTCCTTTTATCCAAATAAGGATATGGAATAGCACAGGAACCAAGACAAAGCCCAGAGATCAACAAACTCTGAAGACTGGACTATTCTAGTTCAGTAAGGTGGGAAAACAAGATTTTTTTTTTCTTTTTTGCAGAAAACAGAGGAAAAACAGACAGTAAATGCTATAAATGCTTTTAAGCGGCTAGCGCACTTGAGTGTGTTAGCCTACAGGTAAAATTAAGCAACAAATAACTTTTTAAAAGTGCAAAACAGTTAATCAACACAAAAACAGTTTAAATAGAATGCAGAGCTGTATAAGCAGGTTAAAATGCAGTCGCCAAGCAGTAAATAATCAAAAAGCCAGAAAAAAATACTTAAATCAGTTATAGCAAATACAGTTATAACAAATGCTCTGAAATATACTGTATATTTCCAAAATGTTTGAGAAGGACAGTCAGAACACAAGAAGGTTCAGGCGAAAGAGAAAAAAAAGTTTTGTTTTACTTTTGAAAGGGAAAAAGGAGGAACAGAAGGCCTTATCAAATGTTCTCTCTGTATTAAGCAGAATGAGCTAATGACACTAGACTTGGAGGTGTGTCACAGTAGGGGCGGGCAACTGCAAAGCCACCAAGTACAAGAACAAGACACCAACAGGGAGGGAGGGTGGGACAAAATAGCCTACAGACAGCAAGCACTAGAGAGACAAATGAAAGTTTTTAAACAGATAAGGATTTGTGAAGATACTGAATAGACAAAGGGCCAGATTCAGGAAGGCTTACACGGAGTTCAAGATTAGTGTAAGCCTCCGTGTAAGCCTCCCGATTCAGGAACAGCCCAAATCTCCGTGTAAGAGACAGCTAACACGTCTCTTACACGGACTGGGAGTGGAAATGCTCAATACCTCATTTGCAGCTCAAAGATATGCAAATGAGGTATCTGAGCGATCCACGAAGCAGAAACCAGTCCATGTAACGGACGTGTTAGCTGCAGAAATGTACTCGGCTGACAACTGAGTACATTTCTGCAAAATTAAAAACGGAGCTATGTCAGCTCCAAATAAAGGGTGCATTTGTTTCATTAAGCATGCCAATGGCCAAATATGTGGCCATTGGCATGAAAAACTTTTGCAAAAATATGTTATATAACTTTTTTTTTTCCACGGGATTTTGAGGTTTAACTGCAGCGCACACCCGCGCAAACGGGGTGCGCTACCTAAAACTAAAAAACGAAGCTTATAAGCCCACAATTGTGGGATTTATGTATTACATGGAATGTCAATGGAGGGACTTGCAGACCAAAAACAATATGGCCTCTGTTTAGTGGGTGTCAAGGGGGGGAAGCTCTGTGTAAGACATGTAACTAGTCATTACTAGGCAATCCTATGTAAATGAGGGTTACAATACTGAATCACACTGCTACATAGGTAATGAGCACTTTCTGAGTAGTGTAAGAGTTAGAGAAGGGGGAGGAACAGAGTAAGAGGTAGGTGACATCACGGGGGGAAGGATAGATACAAATGTACCAGATTGGAGGGCAATGTAAGGTGAAAGATGACAGACAGACTTCAGGGAGGGAGGTGTGTCCCAACAGAACACTAGGAAAGTCAAGAAATTAAAGGTTTACTCTATCCCTACACTCAAAGTTTCTTGAAATACGTGCATGCGCGCGTGTGCGCTCGTGTAAGGCAGGCTCAACATATGGGAGTGTGTTGCAAACCGTTTACAATGGTTTGCGCAGGCGTGCACGTGTGTGAGGCAGTGTGCGCGCGTTTTAACATGAATCAGCCTAGTTCACACCGTGTAAGGATATGTGCTCGCGTGTAACACCGTGTAGGGATGTGTGCGAGCGTTTAAGTGACTGTGAGCGTGTTTAAGCTGGTGTGCACATTGCTCCCCCTCAGGAAACAGAGAGGAAACAGGAAACAACTAAAATACACGGAAACTGCCAGAGGATACTGCTGCAGTTAATTGTTGGAAACAATTGGAAGCAGGCAATTATGCAGGCAGACTAGAAGCCCAACCCAGCATTTAAAACACTGCAAAGAGCAGTGCAGGGTGTTTCTCACAAGAGATACTGCAAGAAAGTAAGCTATCAGAATTGAAAACTGAAAAAAGCTGAACTCAGAGCAGAAATGCTAGGGGCTGCCATAGCTGTTATAATCAGGCAAAGGTGAATTGCTGAGGGTGGTGACAATGCAGATGCTGACAGACAACCCAGAGTGAGGAGAAGGAGAAGAGTATACAGGCCCAGGGTCACCTACCATGGGTTACATGAGCTGGAAATAGTAGAGCGCTACAGAGTGGACAGAGACCTTCTGCAGCAGATTGTTGAGCTGTGCAGGCCACATCTCACACACAGAACCAACAGAAGGGAACCCATCCCAGTGGAAACCAAGGTATGTGTTGGCCTAAGAATACTAGCAACAGGTACCTTCCAGAGACCAACTGGTGATATGATGGGGATATCACAGGCATCAGCCTCCAGGGTACTGCACCAGTTCCTGGATGCCATGTCAGCACATGTCGGTGATCATATATATGTCCCTAATGACCGTGAGGTTGTGGCCAGCAATATCGTCTCTTCCAGCAAATAGCGGGATACCCTGAGGTGCTGGGTGCAATAGACTGCACGCGTGCGCATCAAAGCACCAGCTGGTGAGCGGGTAGAGTCTACATTAACCGCAAGGGATACCCCTCCATCAACTGCCAGGTCGTGTGTGATGCCCAGGGCATAATAATGAATGTGTGTGCTGGCTGCCCTGGGAGTTACCACGATTCCCACATCTGGCATCTGGCAGCTGTACCAATCATTTGCCAGTGGGGACTTCCCACATGGACACCTAGTGGGGGATGCAGGTTATGCACTTGAGCCGTGGCTGATGACACCCATCAGAAATGCACACACACCTGAACAGGAACGCCATAATGAGGCACACGCACAAACACGTAATGTCATAGAGCGTGTGTTTGGGCTGCTCAAGTCACAGTTCCGGTGTCTGGACACATCTGGTGGAGCCTTGCAGTACACACCAACTACATGTACCCAAATGGTCATGATATGTGCTATGCTACATAATATGATCCTGAGGAAACAGCTGCAGCAGGACCAGCACAGGGCTGGGCCTAATATCCCCCCACCATTGCCAAGGCCACCACAGGCAGAAGGTGACTCGGAGGAGGAACAACCTGACCTTGTCCCAGTAGGCAGAAGGAGGCGTGCCCAGTATGCCCTGGCCTTGGCAAAGAGGCAACACATAACACATACACTTGGTCAGTAGGAACACTGGGACTGATACCCGCTCTGACTCACTCATATAGTAACAGGGATGCCTAACATGACACAACCTGCTTCCAAACATGTACAGGGAGTGTAGTATGTGCATCCGACAGAGGCAGCCCTGCAGCACCACCTGAGGCATGAATGCCATGTGTTAAGTAATGTAATACCATGTACCATATGCACACCTGAGGACCTGACTAACATCCACCCTCACCAATCATAAACCACAAAAAACACAAACCTAACTCATAGGTACCACAAGGGATAGTAACCTAGATGTAATGCTACCCAATGCCAGAAGTATAAATGCGTGCAGTGTAAACGCACACAGTATAGAGAATGTAGATATCAGTGCTGTAATAGAAAACAGGGTCAAAGCCCACATCAGCACCCTGACACTACCAGGTCACACCTCTGTCCTAATAGCAGGTACAGCCCCAGGCCTACTCTGGCAACATGAGTGTCAAATGAAATATTACTGTCAACCTGGGTGCCCAGGTCCCTGATAACCTCTTCTGTGCTTAGAGGATTGCCACCTAGATGGGAACTGGGGTAACCCTGTTGTTCCCGAAGGGTATGACTATGCATTGTTTAGCGTTTAACGTAAGGCCATGGCTCTGGCACCAGTTATCTGTGTCTATGAGACCCTTCTGAAGGATGTCTGTGTCAGATGGGTTTCCAACTATGGTTCCCAGTTTGCAGTCATCTTCAAACTTTGTCAGCCATAATCCTCCTGTGTTTGCTTGTACTTCTGAAAAGTAGATGATGAACAAAAGTGGGCCCAGGACTGAGCCCTGTGGGACACCACTTGTGACAGCTCTGGAGTGTGACATGGCACCAGCAACTTTGACCCTGTGTGTTCTGTCACTTAGCCAGTTTGCAACCCATCCTGTGATGTATGGGCTCACATTTAAGCTGGTGATGTTTTCAATGATACCTGAGTGGGGTATTGTGTTGAAAGCCTTTGCCAGGTCAAGGTAGGCTGTGTGGACTGCCTTGCCCACGTCAATGGCCTGGGTGACTGTCATGAAAAAGTCAACCAAGTTTAAAAGGCATGATCTGCCCTTGACAAAGCCAAACTGGATTGGATCCAATGTCTGCAAGTCCCCTATGTCTTCATTTATCATTCCCATTATGATCCTCTCCATAGCTTAGCAGACCAGGCTTGTCAAGCTGATGGGATGGTAGTTTCCGGGGTTGGTGGAGGCACCTCCTTTGTGAAGTGGGTCCACCATTGCCGTATGCCACTCCTTGGGCACATATCCTGAGGTGAGGCTAAGATTAAACAGCTGCCCTAACTGCGGGTGTAATTCCTCATTGAGTTCATGGAGCACACAACTGGGGACACCATCTGGTCCCATGCATAAAGTGTTTTCCGCCTTGGATAGAGCAGTTCTCACCCCAGCATTGGAGATGTTTGGGGGGCTACAATCCTCTGGTGTAGATACCCCTCCAGTTAGGGGGAGGGGGGGGAGAAATCCGCACTGAACCTGTCAGCCAGTATGTTGGCAATGCCTGTAGGTTCAGTGATATTTACATCATTCTGAACTAATTCTGAGCATATCTGGGAGTTCCCTCCCAGGTGTCAAACATAGGTAAAAAAGGCCTCATGATTGTCCCTTGAGTCCTGAGTGGGTTTACTTCCAAAGCTTGCCTTGGATGATTGTATGGGGGAACCCAGTGTTTTACTCATAATGAGCAGGGGTGTCTTCCCTTCTACGGATGTCGCTCTATGTTGTAGTAGCTCCTTCCTTTTGTTGTAGAGCTTGTTTATGGCTGGGGTCCACCAGACTGGATGCTTGCCTGTGGTACAAAGAGTCTTTGTTTTGTTTGGGAAAGCTTGATCCATGCAGTCCTGGAGGTGCTGGTAGAAGGCATTTGTAAGTGATACAGCGGCTTGGGTAATGGTGTCCGCTGGCTTGGGGGCCTTGAAAGAGACCACACCAGTCCTTAGAAATGTGAAGTCGGCATTTGAGACAGTCTTCACTGTTTGATTTTCCATCTGGGGTGTGGGTGGGATGTGGACTCCCACTGAGATTAGTCCATGATCTAATCTCACCAATGATGGGTATACTGCTGGTGTTGAACAGTGTGACCCCATGTTCGTGATGATGAGTTCTAGTATGTTGTCTCCACTTGTGGGGATGGTGACCAGTTGTTCCATGGCATTTGAGTGTATGAACTCTTGGAACCTTTGGGTTAGAATGTTGGGGCTTGACTAGTGATCCCAGTCTATATTTGGATAGTTGGAATCACCCAGTATGATGGTGTTTGGAGATACAGTTATCCCCTCCAGTGTTTTCGGACAGCTGTGTGAGGTACCTGAGTTTGAGAGGGTGGCATGTAACATGCTACAAACTGCAGAGCAGTCTTGCCTATGGTTACTGGCACCTGGATGGTCTCCGATGCATCATGTGTTGCCACCAACCTTGAGGTGAGGGTGTCCTTGATGAATATGGACACCCACCCTCCTTTCCTGGTGTTGTCCGGATTTTGGTGCCGGAACGCATGATATGAGGTAACACCCGATAGTGCCGGGGTGCTGTCAGAAGCCGTGAACCAGGTTTCAGGCACAGCACAGACATCAATGTGCTACATACTGAGAAGGGCATCGAGTGTGTGCAGCTTGAGGTTGAGACCTCTGGCATTGAGCAGCATTACCCTTAGTGTCTTTCCTTTTCTGTGTTCTAGGGTGGTAGGTGTAAAATCTGATTCTTGCATAAAAAAGGCACAATAGGGGTGGCAAGAGCATCATCCGAAATCCAGAAGCCCAGGGGTGACAGGTGCAAGCCGTCCCTTGCAAATCAGCGTGGCCTGTCCAGCATGTCATCCCAGGCAGACAGACATTGGACCCCCTTTGAATGACACCATAGTTTAAGCAAATTATTACAGCTGATCATCTTGTCTCTGTTTATGTGGCATCATACTTGGTGAAGGTAGTATACTGCTCAAGGTCAGGGTCATACCTGCCTGGCCTACATAATCAGAGGGATCCTCTATGTCTCTTTCCATGTAGTCCAGGGAGGTACATCTCAGGTCGCTCACACCAGCATGGATAATGACTGGGTCAGACTTGTACTTGCAGTTGAGTGACCTGAGTGCTTGCATTATGTGGTGGATTCCAGTGCCCGATAGGCAGCTTACTGTGACCTCCTCAGTACTCGATCTGGTGAGCGGGACGTCAGTGTGTCTGACTATGGAGTCACCTATGACAAGTGTGTCTGGCATTGTGTTTGGCCTTAAGGGCTGTGACTGTTTGGCACACTGACTCTGTGGTCTATGTGTTGCATGTGCTGTGCCCTGTGGAGGCAGTTGTGTGGGTGTCTGCTGTGGTGGCCGCTGCTGTTTTGGTAGAATTCTGATCAGAGCCTCCGAGTATGTCTTTGTGTGTCTATGTGTATGATTTTAAGTTGTGATAGTGCTATGTGAGACTGGGTTTGTGATGCGTGTGGTTACCTTCACCTTCTCTCTGGTCTTACTAGTCCTATGTTGAGAGAGCTCAGCCTCCACTTTGGCTATATAGTTGCATCTCTCACATGTATGTGTGTTTTATGGGAGAAGGAGAGGGTTGTCAGTGTACATGAGGCAATTGTAACATTGCCTCAATATTCCCAGGTTCACTAGCTGAGCAGGAGAGGACACTAGCAACTGATCCCTAGACATGCTAGAAGGAATAGACAAAACAATGTTGGAATACAGTGAGATATCAAGCCCCCCAAACCACATCATAGTGCTTGACTGACAATACCTACACATACACCATAATTTCATAGTGTCATAGTTTACTAGTAGGCTATCCGCCCTATTGCATGTATATGCCTAGCCATAGTGATGTGGCTATTGCCACCCCTTACAGTGGTAATAAGTGTACAGAATAGATTCCGAATATTGTGCCTCTGACTTAGTAGTGACACATTATGACCCCTTACATAATTGAATAACATGACTGTGCCTCTGTCTAGTCTGTGCCTCTGTCTCATATGCAGTTGTCCAGATGTCTCTTGAAGAGAGTCAGTGAGGGACTCTGTCCAACATGAACTGGGATACTCTGCTAGAGTGTGAGATGCCTCTGAGTTATGACTCTGTCCCTCCAGCATGTCCTATACATGTATGTGCTGAGGTTCAAATCTTCAGCTCTCATGGTTCTGGTGGATTTGGATTGCTTGCAGTGGAGCATGTCCACCAAATCCTGATTGGACATGGTCTTGTATGTCAGGCATAGGTCACCTGTAAGTATGCGGTATGACACTGAATAAAGCTGGGTTTCCTCTATTCTGGAAGCATATGACATGTGTTGTAGACCCCTGATCTTCATGGTAAGGTACTTTTGGGGTCTCTCCAGCTGTTGCAAGTGCTGGGTGAGGTACATACCAAATGGGGCTTTGTATTCAATCATGGGCCTGATAAGGGAGAAGTATAGTGGTACAATGGCCTCCTATGATCTGGATGGAAAACCCTCCATGATAAGGTGGCCAAGATAGATAGTCTTTCTAACCACTTTGGCAACATGGGTGTCAAACGAGATGTCACTATCTACACGTGTCCCCAGGTGTCTGATTTGTTTTTTGTGCTCAGTGGGTTGCTGTCTATGTATTGATCTGTGGGTACTTTGTTCCTCCCAAAGGGGATGACTACACATCAGTTGCATTCAGTTTCAGGCCATGAGTCTGGCACCAGCTATCCGTCTTTGTGACGGCATTCTGTAGGATGTGTGTGCCGGCTGATGTATTCACTATGGTGCCTAGGTTGCAGTCATCTGCAAACTTTGTCAGCCACAACCCTCCTATGTTTGCTTTCACATCTGAAAAGTAAATACCAATTAAGAGGGGTCCCAGGACACATCCTTGTGGGACACCACCTGTGACTGGCTTTGAATCCGACAAAGCACCTGCAATGCTGACTTTATGGGTTCTGTTTCCTAGCCATTTTGCAACCTATCGTGTGACATATGGTGTTATATGTCAGCTGTTGAGCTTGTCTATGATGCCTGAGTGGGGTATTGTGTCACAGGCCTTAGCCAAGTGCAGGTAGGCTGTGTGGACTGTGTAGCCCTCATCAATGGCCCTACTGACAGTTTCATAGTAGTCAACTAGGTGCAAAAGGCAGGATCTGCCCTGTACAAAGCTGAACTGGGTGGGATCAAGGGTCTGTAGGACAGCAATATCTCTGTGTAAGAGCTCCATAATGACTCTTCCCATAGCTTTGCAGACAAGGCTGGTTAAGCTTGTGTGGTGGTAGTTGCCATGGTCTGTGGAGGCATCTCCTTTGTGGAGTGGGACCACTGTTGCCGTACGCCAGTGTTCAGGTACATATCCTGTAGCAAGGCTAAGGTTAAATAACATTTGTATATACGGGTCCAGCTCCTTCTGGAGTTCACATAGCATGCAACCGGGGATACCATCAGGTCCCATTGATGCTGTGTACTTGTCTTTGCTGAGTGCGGCTCTCACATGGACATCCAAGATGACAGTGAGGTTACATACAGCTGTGATAACTATCTTCTTTTGGGGGTGAGGGAGGGGGTAAATTGCACTGAAGCTGTCCGCCGGAATGTTGCCAATATCTGTCAGGTCACTGGAATATATGTTGTTGTGTACCAACTCTGAGCATATCTGAGGGTTCCCAACCGGGTGTCTGACATAACTGAAGAAAGCAGTGTGGTTACCTTCATTGTCTTTGGTGATTTATGTCCCCAAGTTGACCTTGCATGTCTTTATGACATAATGTAGCTTTCTACTAGTGCTAATCACAGCTGTCTTCCCTTTTGGAGAAGTAGCTCCGTCTTGCATTAGTATCCCTCATCTGTTATACAGTTTATTTATGGCTGTGGTCCACCAGACAGGCCACTTTCCCTTTGTGGAGAGGGTCCTGTTTTTATTTGTGATTGCATGGTCCATGCTTTCTGACATCTAGCTAAGGGGAGGTCATTGTGGTTCTGCAGTTATCTTTCATCAGCATTAGAAATGACCACAACAGCCCCTGTGGGGTGTATCTCATGCAGACACATCCAGCAACTGTAAAGTCCACAACAGTACCTCACCAGGAGTATGAAAGAGCTGGAACACATGTAATGTGTCGCCTGATTAAACAGAGTGCAGCTCCACACACTGCCATGCTGTCCACCCAGACGCAAGCTGTGCCTGATGTAGAAAGCCATGTCCAAGCTGGAATCAATGCACATGCTGCACCTTGTACAATCTGAATGGCAGAGAGCTATGCACATGAGGGACCTGAACCCCAGCACTGACATACATAGGACAGGCTGTACTGCATTATTCATAACACAGAAGCCACCCCCACGCATGAGTAAACTACCAGTACAGGTTATCCCAAGAGTCACTCGTTGATTCCCCTCAACAGGAATCCTAATGAGTGGATGGGAGATGGTAGGTTTACCCTGGGTATCAATGTTATGTCACAGGTAGACAGAGGCACAGTATACTAAACAAGACATATGTCATGGCAAACTACACTTACAATGTGTTGACGGACAAACACACTCTCCGACTAGCATTAGACATGGCCTAGGGCACATCGGTAGTGTTTGCCAATGTACACCCATGTTGTGGAATACACTACTGATGTTGGATGAGGCTGTTGTAAGTAGTTCACATCTGAACATAATGCAACATGGTCAGATAGGTTCATAGGTACATAGGGTTATACTAGGCTATCTTCCCTAAGGCAGGTATAAGCCTAGCCCAGAGTTTGTTGGCGTACACCACCCCTTATATGGAAACAGTACTGTGCCCATTATTTTGTCATGCCTCTCTCCAGCAGTGACACAGTGACGATCCCCGGGTTAAACGTATGACCTCCCATCCACAGGTCAAGATACCTCTTGAACACAGCCAGCAAGGTGCTCTGCCTCACATGGACTGGGATTGTATTCCACAGCATAGGGAGTCTCCGAGTGACAACTCCATCACTCCAACATGTCCAACGTACATCCATGCTAAGGTGTAAGTCACTTGCACTACTGGTTCAGGTGGATCTGCCGATTCTGAGGTGGAGCATGTCCATTAATCCCTGTTTGGACATGGCCTTGCATGTCAGGCACATGTCACCTCTAAGCAGACGGTATGTGACTGAATAGAGCGGGAGTGTCTTCAATCTGGCAGCATATGACAGATGTT
>NC_056733.1:342817109-342819609 GCF_019279795.1 Protopterus annectens | reverse complement strand
GCTCTTCCTTTGCAGCTATCTAACATTTTATATTTGCATCCCCAATATCTTTTTGTGTTCCATGTTTTCTCCACATGGTACAGATAGCCATCAATTACCAACAACTGTTTACCCTTTTGGGATATCACTGTGTTACAAATGCTTCCTAACACACCTGGTGCTTCCATTTTTAATTCAGCCATATTCTCTTCGGTGCATAGCACAATGTCAGCTTACCATTGCTGCGAATTTCAGTACTTTCTGATGCAGAAATCTAGGTCTGTATAAAATTACATCAATTAGTGCTTAACTAATAATTAAACCACTATAGGCTAAATGCATTGCACTTGTCGTACTATAATCATGTATTTCTGACACGACAGATACAGCATTGTTGTAATTCGGTGATGTGAAGTTTCGTTTTTTTGTGTTTTTGTGATTTTGAATTTTCATTGTTCTGGTGTCAGTATTTTAAATGATGAAAGGTTGGTCTAATGATGTATACCCATATATATAGATATATATATACATATATATATATATATATATATATATATATATATATATATAAATATATATATATATATATATATATATATATATATATAGATATATATATATATATATATACACACACACTGGTAGAATGCTCTCAACGAATGCTTAAATGTTCGAATCTCTAAAGGTCGACCTTTAGAGATCGAACATTTAAATGTTTGAAGATGTAATAAAGTAAAATTAAAAAAAAAAGTAACAGGAAAGGGTTTTAGCAGGGGGCAAGCCCACCTGCACCCCCCACAACCCCCACTACTTAAATATACCAACTCCGAGATCGCACATCAGTGGACTACAGTGTGGAAACGGGAAGCTTCCCATTCCTTACACTGTAGAGCGATCTTGGAGTTGATATATTTAAGTAACAGGGGGTATGGGGAGTGCAGGGGGCTTGCCCCCCTGCTTACACCCTTTAGTTTTTTTTTCACTTTGTTTTTTTTTTTAATTTTTAAACATCTTTGAACATTTAAATGTTCGATCTCTAAAGGTAGACTTTTAGAGATTTGAACATTTAAGCATTCGTTGATATAATATAGACCCGAATGCTCACATTGGTGACCAATACATGACAGGAAAAAATAGAGCAAATTCACCTATCAGTGAATGAACCACTAATTACTGACCAAAAACAAAACCTGCACCAAGCACAAAACAGAAAATCACACATACACATAAACACACACGTGTATGTATACACAGACACATATACACACACACACACACACACACACACACACACACGCACGCACGCACGCACGCACGCACACAGCATACAAACGCATCAGATGTAATAATCTTTTTTTTTCTTATGGGGACAAATTCCCCTTCCATCTCCCATAACCAGCTAACTATATACCAATACCAGGATTGCACAACAGTGAGGAAAGGGCATATTCCCAATCCCTGGTACTCCACAACCCCACTCCAGTCCAATTTCCTGCATAACGCATACATATACTTACACACACCTAGCACATCACCTCCAAACAGTGCAACTTTTAAACCTTTATACATGCACTCTGCCAAAATATCATTCAGTTATTCCATATCCCAAAGTATAGTTTGGTAATCACTTTAACAAATTTAAGAGGGAATATTCATCTTTAGTTGACAATACATTTTGAAACTGCTTATGTCTGAAAATAAGCTTCTTCTTTTTAGGTGAAGGAACATAACCTGTAGACATCCTGCCCCCCAACTCATCCATACGGTCTTGTTCCCTTACCAAAGCAGATAGTAATACTGATAAGTTAGTACCTCTTCCACCTAGGAGACATTTCAGTCTCCTGTGCCAAGCCTCAACGGAATTTTGCATCCTTGGTAAAAATAAGTCATTCAAATCACTAATGTTCCAAAACAAAATCGAGAAGAGTGAGGGAAATCTAATACATGAGGACATTCTAGTATTCAATTTTCTCTGTTCCCCATATACATACCATTCTGAAAAATATTTTAGAACTTCCTTTCCTTCAATGGGAAATGTTTTTTTTTAACAGTTCAAATGTACTCTGTACTTTGTTCTCATTTAAAAATGCAAGAGCTACAAGAGACTTGATGGCGAGTTGGAATGATTGTGATGTGTTATATAGTGAAGCTAAACCCAGTAACTGTACTTTTTGCCATACATTTTGCCCAAAGCAGAATTGGCAACCCTTTGAGCATGCAGCAGGTATATTAAGACACTTTTTAAGATGGCAATTTCAAAATCACAAAGCACATATCGCACTTTGACTTCAAAGTCATTCTTTCCAAATAAGTAAAATATACTATGCCACAGATAATTGTATGACTTAAGGGATTTCTTGGGCATGAATGAATAAAGTAATGGAACAGCTTTACTGTGAGTCCTGTACTTCAGCAAACCATGCAGACTATAAAGCTGATGAACAGTTCCACCTTTACTAAAGAACGTACCATCCATTAACCAAATGGAGGCATGACTCAGGTCATACAGATTGTCAATCTA
>NC_056733.1:342802109-342812109 GCF_019279795.1 Protopterus annectens | reverse complement strand
GTCACTCATATCCTGGAATTGTACAAACTACACTGTCACATTAGGCCAGCTCATGGGCTTCTCATGTCTGTACCTGCATCCAGGGATATATTTGTTGGTTCAGCATTAGCATTGCACCCCCCCCCTTTTTCCCACTTTCTACAAGGGGTGGGGTTGTCTTATCAACTGTCACTATCTGTCTCTGTTCAATGCCACTCTTCTGCCTTCTTCAATACTCATGCCTAATAGTCACAGGTCTTCTCTCACACAATCCCTCCATCCATCTCTTTGCTGGATGACCTCATTTTCTCATGCTTCTTTTTGTCTGTCCCAAATCTTCTTCACCACATTGCCTTCTGCTTTTCTTCAAATATGCCCAAACCACTTTAATCTGTTCTCTTTGACCTTTTCTGCAGTTGGCGCTACTTTGGCTTCTGCCCTTATGTCCTCATTTCTTCATCTTTCCCACAGTTTGCATTTGAAAATCCAACTCATACACTTCTTCTCCATGACCTCTAGCTTCTTCAACGGCTCCGCCTTTACTACACAGGTTTCTGTGCCATACAGTAGTACTGGTTGCACCACTGTTTTGTACACATTACTTTTCAGCTTCTTTGACATTTGTCTGTCATACACTACCCTTGACACTTTGTGCCATTTAGTTGCAGACCTTCTGATTCAAGCTTTTTATCACTTATGACATAGGCAATCATACATTTATATAAATGAAAACAAATCATACTGACATGTTTTCAGTTGCAAACATTATACATCACATATACCCCCAGATTCTCAAAAGCGTGCACAGAGTGCACGATCAGTGCAGGAGCTCAAGCAGGCAATATGTCTGCCGTGCGATCCAGGAACAGCCTGCAGGGGTGTGCAGGAGCGCTCTTGCACTAATCTTGCACGGACTAAGCCCTGGTATGCAAAGTACCCCATTTGCAGGTGAAATCCATGCAAATGAGGTGATTTTGCAATCCAGGAAGCTTGCAACAGTCCATGCAAGACTAGTGCTATCTGTAGAAATGTACTCGGTTAGTAACTGAGTACATTTCTGCAAAATCCAAAACGGAGGTATGACAGCTCCAAGTAAAGGCTGCATATCATTAAGGAAGCATGCCAATGGCCAAGTATAAGGCCATTGGTATTGCAAACAATACAAAAAAATTTAAAATAAACCTAAAATAAGCATTCTAACTAAAATCAGTATTCTGCCATGCAAGTCAATGGCAGGCAGAAGACAACCTGGCCAGTGAGTAATGGTTGCTAAGGGGGGAGACTCAGTGTGACACATGTAACTATGCATTAGCAGGCAATCCTATGCAAATGAGGGGAAGGATAGTGAATCCCAGTTTTCCACAGCATGTGAGTCAGGTCCCAACAGTGTAAGAGTATGAATAGCTGTGTGCAAGCCTAGGAGGTAGGTGACATCATGAGAGTGTGTGTCAGGCATACTGTAAGCGGATTGGAGCCCTTTAGCTTGGGTTTGCTCCTAGCTTAGCACAGCTGTGCTAAGCTAGGGGTTGTGTCTAAACCTGCCTAGCACTCTTTACAAAGTGTAAGTGGGTGTGCACACCACACACCGGGTTTTACAGGAAGAAAAAATAAGTTAAACCAGGAAATAGCAGCAGTGTGCACATTTGAGCACTCTGTTTGCGCGGTGCGCACAAGGGGCTTAAACAGAGAGGTAATGGGAAGGGAAAACAGCAGTAGGAAGGTATTCAAGGAGAACTAGCATAGCTGGCAGGTGAAATGTATCAGAATCAGTCAATTACACAGGCAGCAGACCAGCCCAGCCCAGAACACTATTATAAACTAAGCAAACACCTACCCCTCTGGTTTTTCCCACACTCTACACCACCGGTGTATACAAGTGATGAAATTTTAACAAACAAACCTAGAAAATGAGAAGGGCTGCAGCAGGCAACATAGAACAACATATGCAAGAGGCTGAGGGTGGTGAGGAAGTGAATGCTGCCGAACAACCCACAGTGAGGAGACAGAGAAGAGTATAGAGACCCAGGGTAACATAACAGGGGCTACATGAGTTGGAGATAGTGGAGCGCTATAGGGTGGACAGAGACCTCCTACAGCAAATTGTTGAGCTGTGCCATCCACACCTGACACACCAAACTGACTGAGGGGAACCAATCCCAGTGGATACCAAAGTATGTGTAGGCCTAGGTATACTAGCCACAGGTGCCTCCCAAAGCACAACTGAGGATATCATGGGGATCTCACAGGTATCAGCATCCAGGGCATTCCACCAGTTCTTGGATGCCATGTCAGCACATGCTAGTGAGCACGTATATTTCCTCAACACCCATGAGGTGTTGACCAGCAATATGCGTCTCTTCCACCAAATAGCAGAATACGTTGGAGTAGTGGGTGCTATAGACTGCATGCACATATGCATCAAAGCACTACCCAGTGAGCAGGGTAGGGCCTTCATCATCTGCAGGGGTATCCCCTCCATCAACTGCCAGGTCATTTGTGATGCCCAGGGAATTATAATAAATGTGTGTGCTGGCTGCTCTGGAAGCTATGATGATTCCTACATATGGCATCTGACACAGCTGTACCACAGATTTGCCATTGGGGACATCCCCTTCGGTCACCTAGTGGGGGATGCTGGGTACACACTGGAGCCGTGGCTGATGACACCCATCAAAAATGCACCCATCACACACACCTGAACAACAATGCCATAATGAGGCACACACACAGGCCAGACATAAAATAGAGTGTGTGTTTGGGATGCTCAGGTCATGGTTCTGGTGTCTGGACACATCCAGTAGATCCTTGCAGTATTCACAAGCTACATGTACCCAAATTGTTATGGTATGTGCTATGCTACACAATATGATCCTGCAGAAACAGCTGCAGCAGCAACAGCATGGGGCAGGGCCCCACACAGCCCCCCACCAATGCCAGGGCCTGCACAGGCACAGAGTGACCCGGAGGAGAACAACCTGAGCCTGTCCCAGTAGACAGAAGGAGGCATGCCCAGTATGCCCTGGCCTTGGCAAAGAGGCAATACATAGCACATGCGCTGACACAGTAGGGACCCAGGAAATGATGCCTCTCTCTGACTCGAACATACAGTAAAAGGGATGCCAAATATGACAATATAACTGTGCTCAACCATGTACAGGGAGTGTACTATGTGCATCCAACATAAGCAGCCCTCCAGCACCATCCGCACGTCTGGCATACCCTCAAGGTAAGTCAATCAACCTACCAATTGCCAAATGGAGTAGAATGTGTTGTTATCTGTAGCTATGGTATGGATGTGAGCATGCAAGGGAATTGGGTGGCTGAATGTTATGGCAGCAGACAGTAGACACCCATAGTGGCACCATGACATCTGTAACACATACTGGAGTCACCACAGTAGCCAGTACTGCACAGGGTGACAAAACCCACTGCAGGAAATGTGCTGAGTGACATGTGTGTCCATATGACCCACACATGCCAGTCAGGATGGTTCACATACCCAACAACAGTCTCAGCCAGCAGGACAGGTGTAGACAAACCCAAACAGAGCCTGTGCCATGACCCCAGAATGATGGCTATGGTTAACCTCCCTTCCAGGCCTACATAGACAGATCACAGCAGGGCAGGCAGTGGGATGTTAGTTCTGAAGGGTAGAAAGTCAGACAATAATATGTAGGGCAACCAAAGCCATGATCTGCTGCACACTAGTATGCCTCTAGACAGCATGATAGTTGGCAATACAGAATGAAATGGAGTACCTGACATACCAGTACAGTCATAGTAAATGTGTGCAAGTTTCACGTGTGCCTCCCACATCCTACGTAGTAATGTAATAACAGTCAGGTGTACCCCCAACCCTGTGTAGAAATGTAGGAATAGTCAGGTGTGCCCCCCATCATACATAGTAATGTAATAACAGTCAGGTGTGCCCCCCCACTCATGTGTACAAATGTAGATATAGTCAGGTGTGCCCCCCACATCCTACATAGTAATGTAATAACAGTCAGGTGTGCCCCCCAATCCTGTGTAGAAATGTAGAAACAGTCAGGTGTGCCCCCCCCCCTGCTATGCAGAAATGTAGTAACAGTCAAAGCCAAATGATCAGTGGATACCCTGTAGAGACAGCATGCTACCTGTTGGTGTACAACACAAAGGTCAGCACTGCAGCACAAACTACCTGGACACAATCCACAAATTTAATCCAGACGGCCATACTGGGCATGCTTACACACTTAGAGAACTGAAGGCACTGTCAGTCTACAACATACTGAAAGGTCCTACTGGGCATGTTCACACACTTAAACGCATAAAGGCCATGAATGGACCGGACATATCTGGCAGTTGCTGTTGTTAGTGCAGACACTCGTCAGTATGCACCACTCATGCCTTGCACACACAGTGGATAGGAATACAAACATATATGTCAGGACAACACACTATAAAAAGCCAAAGGTAGATGTACATAGATGTGTGGAAGAGGGTGACTGTGACAAGGAGCCATCCAGACCTGTCCCACCCAGCACACAGACAAAGGGCCCCAAATACATGAGGTGCAGATGTGACTCACTGCAGATACTAGCCACCAGTATCTGTCAGTATTACAGACTATGTGGTGCACGTGCCAGCTGTGCAACATGACTGTACAAGGAAGTAATCATCTAGCAGCTGTATACACGTACCTGTGACATACGACCCTGTGTGTGCCCGCATGTGGCGTGTTATCCCTAGATGAATGGGTTATGGCCCATGCACACACCGCCCTCCCCATAGCCCTACTATGACAAGCCTGCTGAGGTCATCCAATGTGAAATACACCTTTAGGAGAGTTGTAGCCCAGCAATCTCTGTGGCATGTCCTGTAACCACATACTGCTGTAGTGTGAAAATTAGTTAGGTATGAATTCTAACCCCAAACTTGGCAACTGTGTATGTGTTTGTGTGCATGTCTGACTGTGTAGAGAGCAATGTTTTTTAGGGTACTCACACTCCTTACAATTCATATACTCAACTTTGACAAGGGTGCTAATGTCACCCACCTAGAAATACATCTCTGGGAAGGTTGTATCACAGTAATCTCTGTAGCATGCCCTATAACTGCGTACTGCTGCAGGGTGATTAAGTAGGAGCTCTAACCTCAGACTTGGCAAGTGTATGTGCGTGTCTGTCTCTGACTGTGTAGAGAGCAATGCTTTTTATGGTACTCACACTCCTTACAAGTCATATACTCAACTTTGGCAGGGCTGCTGATGTCACCCACCTAGAAATACACCTCTGGGAAGGTTGTAGCCCAGTAATATCCATAGCACGTCCTGTAACTGTGTACTGCTGTAGTGTGATGTAGAACTGTGGTAGGGTTCCATCCACACCCATGGCACTTCCGGATGTTTTGTGTGTGTTTCAATGTCTCTGTATGGAGCAATGCATTATAGGCCAGTCACACTCAGTACATTTCAAATGGCCTACTTTGGCAATCCTGCTGATGTCATTCATTCTGAAATACACCTTTGGGGAAGGAGTTCTCTAGTAATCCCTGTGGTGCGTCCTATAACAGGTCCATGCTGTTATGTGATATAGACCTTTGTTAGGGGTTCTATACCCACACATGTTGGTTGTGGATGTTTTGTGTGTGTCTCACTGTCTGTATAAGGAGCAATGCAGTTTAGGCTAGTCACACACAGTGCATTTCAAATGGCCTACTTTGGCAATCATGCTGATGTCATTCATTGTGACATACACCTTTGGGGAAAGGGTTCCCTTGTAATCTCCATGGTGTATCCTATAACAGCTCCATGCTGTAGTGTGATATAGACCTCTATTAGGGGTTCTATAACCACACAAATCCATTGTGGATATTTTGTGTGTGAGTGTGTCACTGTCTGTGTTAGGGAGCAATGCATTTTAGGCTAGTCACACTCACTACAATTTGAATTTCCTACTTTGGCAATCCTGCTGATGTCATCCAATGTGATATACACCTTTGGGGAAGGAGTACTCCAGTAATCTCCATGGCGCATACTATAAATGTGTAGTACTGTAGTGTAATAAACTAGTTAGGTAGGGGTTTTACTCCCAGACATGACAGGTGTGTGTGCATGTGTGCATTTGTAACACGTATCCTGTGTATATGTGATTGCAAGTGTGTGACACCTGTGGCCTATGTGGAGTGGGTTTTGCATATTTCCTATATGGTGGCCCTAGTATATATCACAATGTCCCCCCATACTGGAATAACAGATGTGAAATAACTGAGAGGCTGGGGTGCAAAGCCATACCCAGACATGTGACATCAAGGCCAGGCAATCACAGTTAGCAACCCCAGTATTACCCAGAGCACACTCTCAACCAATGTCTCATACACACACACATGCTAAGATAACAGCCAATATCTGGGTAGTACACAGCATATTGGCCACTGATAGTAACTATGGGGTGATAGCTGTGGGTTACAGAGGGCATGGCACTCTGTCCAATATGCATGTACATGCAGACAGTGCACTTTCCCCGTGTTTCCCAATGGACACCTGAAACACCTGTGGTGCCATCACAGTGACCCACAAAGGACATACCATGCCTGACAACATGCCCTGTATTGACAGATGCTACTTACACCAGGGAATGCTGTTAACATGCTATAAATTTAGGTGCAGGGTAAACCTGCTGCCCATAACCAGTTCCCGCCACAGGTGGGCAAGACTGGCACATCTGATGATAATCTGTTTTCACAACATGGGCCAGACCCAGGTACAGTTCCACATATCACTGTACATGCATGTGGGAGATGTGCACATCCCAGACACCGTCCATGTTATGGACTAAGGAACACATACATGGCAAGCGATGCACAGCATTCGTCACACACAATAGTCACCCAGGTGACTGGATGGGGGATACAATACCCACCTGTGTGGGCAAATGCAGACACTACAGTCTGAGTCACAATGCAGACCATCATCATGTGGCCTGATGCCAAGGTATGCCCATCACCTAGCCTTGTACAGCCATCTGGCACAGTTGACCACCACACACCCATGCAGACATGCACCCATGCATGTCAGTACTGACACCCTGTGTGTTTGTGTGTGTGTGTGTTGTATGATGTTTATGTTCACATCCACACTCCCTACAACCCCCATGGGCATACTGAAGCATGCTGTCTGATGTCAGACACCTCCCCATATCCTTTTCCCATACAACCCCCGTGTGGTGCATGTGATACCTGCATAGTGATGTGTTGTGGCAATCCCACTACTGATGAGTTGTAATCCTGGCCCTGCCAAGTGTGTCAATGTGTGTGCGTCCCTGTGAGAGTGTGGCTGTGTTGATGCTGGCACCTGTTCATGCAGACAGGCTCGTGTACATCACCTACCATATAGCTACCATATGTCTGTTGCAGATGTCAGTCACCATCACATATATGTTCTGAGGGCTCCACAGCAGATAACCCATGTGGCACATCCAATAACTGCATAAAACTGTGATAGCACTACATAGTTGTCAGGGATTTGATACCCTGTGCTGTAGGTATGTGACACAAACATGCTTAGGTTTTACTCTCCCACCACTTCCTGACTTGACTTTGCCTCTGTCTGCCACTCCCACTCCCTCTCTGCTGGATGTGGAGACCTACAGCTGCTTTGCTTGGCAGCAGCATGTGTATTTTAAGTGATGCTCATGATCAGCTGATGACCTCTGCACGGATTGCAGCCCTCCCTTAGCTGATTGCATGTGGAACAGCTGTGGTAACATTTCCATAGCCAATTGCATGGAAACACTCCAATATCTAGGAACATCATGTTGGTGTTTACCCTTTTCATTCACTGTGAGCAGGAACTAGATCTGTTGTTTGGCAAACAGCATCTCAGATGAATTAGGGAGTTAACTCTAACAACATACACTGTGGAAACACAGCAACAAACAGGAGGGGGATGTGCCTGACCTGATTACAGATTGTAAGTGCTGCTATACTGCATTTGGAGTGCTGTTGGTTTAACAGTGTGTGTGTGGATATGACTGTCCTACATGTCTCAATACCTGTCAGGTCAGTTCCATGTTTATGAGGAATCCCCATCTGCAGGTTCATCTGTAGACAGGGCAGTGTGCTGTGTCTTTGGTTTCATGTGTTACCAATGGAGCATCTATCTGTGGACTGCAAAAGGTAGTGTGAGGATTGCATTCTGTAGATGTGAAAGCCGTGACAGTTACTGGCTTCTTATCCCTCATAGGACATATGTTGCAACAAACCCTGTTACGACAGGAAATATATGAAGTTATTACAGCAACATGTCATTATTGGCCCTGTGTATGTGCTTCCAGCCACAACTCTGTCAACCTTTGTACATATGTCGTGCATGAAGTGGTGCATATGTTCTGTACACCATAATTAGTGTCATTATATCTGATAAGTCAGGGAGATATCAGACTGCTACACATGTTATGCACAGTAGGGGTTATATTTGATGACATAACCTGGACATTCTGTGGATGTTTGTACAGTACTGAGGTCTCTGTACTTATGGTGAATGTTGACAATGTGTGTATTGTTAATATGTACTTTAGCCTGTGTACAGACTGTGGTAGATGTCATTGTTCTAGTTCCCATCTGATGTTACATGCTGCTCCACTGTATGGTACCGTATTAGCGTACATGTTTGTAGGGCCATACACACACACATGTCCCATACCACAGACAGCCATCAGACCAAACTGTGTAGTAGCCCAGTATATGTAGGGTCAGTCTTTGAGTGGCACATATGAGGATGATGTTGAACAGATAGTCCATATACTGTAATATTATGCTAGCTTAACATATGTGGCTGTGGCTGTGTTTACATTGGTTGTGGTTATGCACTTTTACACAGGTGTATCTTACCCTGTGGTGTGCCATGCCTGTAGAGCCTGCTATATATACAGGTACATGTGCATTCCCCCATAGGAGATGTAGGCCAGTGTTGAGCCAGTCTGCCTGTAGCCTGCACAGTACACTGTTATATGCCTAGCAGCTTAGTGTATTTACCAGTGAGATGTCTTGTGCAGATACTTGCCAGATGTACTGCTGCTGGGCCTCCCTTAACAGTCATGTATGTCAGACAGAACAATGGGATGTTGTACAGATGTATGTCAATATCTAGAGGGTAGTATGTGGCCATGTCACCCCTGTACCAGTGGTTATTATGTGTCAGACCACACAGGGGTGTGTGAATGCATAACCTATGGTGGCAAATGTATTCCAGTCATTATGTGTTATACCCATCTACATGGCTGTCTACATCCATATTGTCAGGCATGGTACACATGTTTAGCACTAAGGGGTTATGTGTATACCTCTGGACTATACAGAGTGTGTCAGAATGTCCACATATATTGGCCAATATCTCTGCTGCAGTCCACAAGGGCATTACGTGCTAGCAGCGGTACTTTACTATGATGTCCTTAGGACATCTGTCAGTAGCCAATGGCACACATGTTAAAAGCAGATGTAACCTAAAACACACACCATGTCTGTGAAGACAATCCTAATGACAGTAGCAATAGTCTACTAATATACCTGCTATGGGTCTACTTGATATGGTCGACATTTTACAATGTCAAAATTCATATCGCTGAGACCATATGATCAACATTTGAAATGTCAACCATACAAGTAGAACATTAAAAAAAAAAAAAACTTACCTTCACCCCCAGCACCCCCCACACCCCCAGAACTTAAATATGCCAACTCTGAGATCACACTACAGTGCGGAGGTGGAAATCTTTCCATTCTGCACTATATGGAGATGCCGGTTCCCCATGGTTGACATTTCAAATGTCGATCATATGGTCTCGACCATATGAATGTCGACATTGTGAAATGATGACCATTCGAAGGGGACCCACCTGCTATACATACCTGACATCCCCTTGCACTATGACTGTGGGACTATAGAGGCTGGGGTAGGGCTACACTCCATGTCCAGGACATATGGTGGAAATATATGTGCATATTATTATCCAGATAGCCATATATATGTGATTACACATGTGTA